>NC_059294.1:28470311-28485311 GCF_017591435.1 Portunus trituberculatus
ATTGCAAGAAAAAGTGTTTAAATGGCATTAGGGAAAATAATAGTACAGGTGATCAGGAATAATGATGGCTGGATAGTGTAAGGAAAAGATAAGGTTTGTTAGAAATGAATAGATAAATAAATGCATTCACTCAGTTCAGTGATGGAATATTGTTTGTTTTCATGCGTTGCAGTCAGTCAATCAGTCAGTCAGTCAGTTACCTCGTCGGTCAGTGAGTCACTCAAGCAGTCAGTCAGTCAGTCAGTCAGTCAGTCAGTCAGTCAGTCAGTCAGTCAGTCATTCACTCAGTCAGTCAGTCGGTGCATTCAGTTAGTGAAACGAATGAAGTCAGTCATTTTGCTGGTCAGTCAATCAGTCACTCAGTCAGAGGATAGACCAAATGTAGTTCTCAGATAAGAACGTAATGAAATAAGCCAAACTTCAAGAAACCATCGGACTTACACGTGGCAGGCCCAGAATAAAATACACCTGTCATCACCATCCACAAATTTACCTAATCTTTTCAAGACTCACTGATGAGTCAGCACTGGCCACGTGATTACTGACTTGTTCCATTCATCTGCCACTCCATTGAAAATTCTGGGAACTCTATATGTATTCAATCAGTCAGTGATCAGATAGCTTTCATGTGACTGAGAGATGTAATCAGTGGCTGGACGTATGGGTCTGGGGGAGGGAAAAGAGGAATGCAATAGAGTAGCAACACCAACGTAAGGGTCATCTATGCTGTATGTTGCATCTCACAAGGTACGGGCGTAATCCATATCTTCTTGATGTATACGAGTGTTCAGTAATTGCAAATATCCTCCTTTCACTAAGTTCTAATTCGTGAGGCAGGTCTGCGATGCGTTCCTGAGTTGACGTGTACCTTAATTTTGCACTCCACCTTTCTCTATCATTAAAGGATTACCCACCTGCTCCAGAGTGCCTTTGTCAACGAGCTAACACGCGTATTACTATCATTACAGACAGTATACCGTTGAACTTATGAAGATTGGAGTAGAGAGAATGTGTAAATTTTCAATATGACTTCATCGGATCCTTTGCTTGTTAGATTCTTGTCCGAACCAGCGTGCTTTTGTAACCTTTATTAAATGGTGCTTAATTGTCTTTCCACCCGTGAAGATTAAATTCTTTAGAGAGATCATGTAAATTCTTAGTGACATCATCTGATCTTTTGTCCAGAATATCTTTGTAATAATAGTTTGTCCACTTGTGAAGGTGAGACCGTGGAGGGAAGACGTGCTAATGTTCAGTATGATGTAATTATGAATTTCACGTGGTTGATAGTCATCTGGTCAAAGAGTCCCTTGTAATGAGTATAAGAAGTTTATGATGAGTTTTTTTCGCTCCGTAAAGATAAAGGGCTCTCGGGATGAACGAATAAATTTCAAACTCGACACTAGACTTTATGGAGGAGGAGGTGAGTTTATTCCCTACTAGTTTCGCTGATGAAGAAGCATCAGCGAAACTAGTCGGGAATAAACTCACCTCCCTACATCTGTGCTTCTCCTCACCTCCTCCTCCAACTTGTCTGAATGTCTGAACACTAAACTTTATCTTTACCATTAGATACTTCAGTGTTTCACAGTATCTTTTGTAGTTAATGGAAGATTCTCATGACTCTCTCAACAAATGCTATTAATGCCTCCCCTCCTATGAAGATACAGCTTTTCTTGCAGGATGGATATAATACAAGTTTACAAGCACGAAAGTTTCCTGATCGTTGCAAAGATGAAGACTTTTTTTTTTTATTTATACCATGTGGGCTTTTCACGGGAATTTATGGGCTAAAGGAGGTACTTTTTGTGGTACCTCCTATCTCAAGGCCCACCCGCTAGGAAAACCGTTGCCCTGAGTGAGGAAGCCCAACCTACACTCGGACCGTGGACAGGATTCGAGCCCGGGCACTTGGAGACCCCTCGGACCCCAAAGCACACATAGCTCTTAATCACTAGAGCCAGAAAGGAGCTGTTATAGTAATTGCTGTCTCACCTGTGAAAACTCAAGCCACGAGGCAAGGTGGGTATTGTTCAACCATGAAATTAGACACGTGTGTTTTAAAGTGTCTTGGTAATCAATACAAAATAACAACTGCAGGAATAACGAAAATAAGAATATCCTTCCCTTCAAGCATGATAGACACCTTTCAATCACGAAACCCTTTTAATCGTTGCTCATTAGAACGTTTACTCTGATTCCGAACGCCTTTATAGTATTTGCAAACGGTAATTAGAAGCGTTACAAACATCCATACAAATCACTGAAAAAAAATAATCCCTATGCTTTCGAATGCCTTTAAACCAAAGCAAAAAATGCAAAACAAGAAATATTAAAGCCATTAATAAAACAAGCCGCTCAGCCATTTCTGCACCACTTACCTTTACTTTTACGTCTCAATCGAGCAGGTCCCTTCGTCTTAACATTTGAGACACGTCATAGCCTTTTGAAGCATCGCGGCATAATGGGTCTTCCTGTACACGCGTGAGGGGACATTGTATTCTTTCATTAACCCTTAGCCCGCCTCGCTCCAAGATGGTCGCCGAGCTTCTCTTAGCATACAGACTCTTGGGAGGGGAGCTGATGATTAGTAAGTGACATGTGGGTGACTGGCGGTACTTCTGTTCGTGGGAGAGAGAGAGAGAGAGAGAGAGAGAGAGAGAGAGAGAGAGAGAGAGAGAGAGAGAGAGAGAGAGGCGTAGAAAGTGGGTGTTTAGAGGGCATGGCTGGGTGATCTGATGTGTTGTGGGATGTGTACAGGGGGAGTGAGAAAGGAGTAGTGGTTTACAGTCACATTACCATGCAGAGAGAGAGAGAGAGAGAGAGAGAGAGAGAGAGAGAGAGAGAGATGCAGTACGAACATACCATGAGATTAAGTGCTATGAAGATTAAAATTAATGGTGAACCTCAGATAGTACACAGAGCATGGCAAGAGAGAGAGAGAGAGAGAGAGAGAGAGAGAGAGAGAGAGAGAGAGACACGAAGGCAGGATAGCGAAGAAAGAAGTGGACATAAAAGAAACGAGGAGAAATAAAGAGAAAGATGGGAAGATTTTTCACTTGAAAGCAAAAAAGAAGAAGAAAAGAGATAACAGGAATGAAATAGGGAGACGGAAACACTGACAGAGATAGAGAAGGAAACATAAAAGGGATGAAAGTACACGAGGAGGAAAGGAAGATACGAACAAGCAGTGGAGAAACAGAAAAGCAGAACAGATGGAGGTAGAGAAGAAGGAAAGTACACGAGGGAAAGGAAGATACGAACAAGAAGTGTAGGAACAGAAAAGCAGAAAAGATGGAGGAAACAACGAGAAGAGGAGAGGGAGAGGAGAATAAACAACTAAATACGAAAGATAAAGACAATTACGAGAATAAATAGGGAAGAAGAGAAGGTATGAATAAACAGCAGAAGCAGAAATAAATCTATATAGGACGAGAGAGAGAGAGAGAGAGAGAGAGAGAGAGAGAGAGAGAGAGAGAGAAAGGATAGGTGTGGGTACGGAGGGAAGGAGTGAGCATACATATCAGAGGTGAGGAAAGGGAGGGAGGGAGTGAGAGTAGGTGTGGAGGAGTAAGCAGTTAATGTGAGACAGCGGAACACAAACAGGAGAGAGAGAGAGAGAGAGAGAGCAGACAGCATCATCATCAACGGGGCATCAAGAGAATCAGACCCCGTTTGCCTCGTCTGGAGCTCGCTGTTGACCACACAAACACTTCCCACGCCGACCCTGCATGCCTCACTACCATTGTTCTCACACCTCTTGCCTCCTCGCCTCCTTGCTTCCTTGCCCTGCCTTGCCTCACCTCCTTGCCCTACCTCGCCTCAACTTGTCTCCATACCCCTGCAAACCTGTTGTGGTGGTGGTAGTGGTGGTGGTTGTAGTATTAAAGGGGTGATAATGGTGGTAATTGTGTTTAGAAGAGGTAATGGTGATGAGAGTGAATGGTGGTTAAGGTTGTGGTGGTGCTGAATTTCTGAGGGGTAGTTAAAAGTGTGTTTACTGATAGATGGTTAGGGTATGTAATTCTCTCTCTCTCTCTCTCTCTCTCTATTCCAAATGAAAAAAATTATATCCCTTAATATTTACGTGTTTCTCTCCTTTCCTCTATTTTCTTACACCACTCCCTGCCTATTCTACTTCTCTATTCACCTCCTTTCACTACTCCACATGAAAAATACTCATCCCCTTACGCACTTATATCCTTTTCTCTGCTGCTGTCACCCTTAATATCCCTCCTGGTCCTATCTTAGTCCCCTTCTGGTCTTCTCTGCTACTCTCACCCTTCTCTTCCCTCAGTGCCACTCCTCGTCCCCTCCCACTCTCCCAGTCTCTCTCTCCTTCCTTCCTTCCTTCCCTCCTTTAAGTCCTGCAAGTGAAAAATCAGGGCCCGTAAGTAGCTATTATTACCGCGGTGTCCCCCTCAGAGGCTCGCCACGTGGAATAATGCCATGGGGAAGTCAAGGATTTCACGGTAATTATGGAGAAAGATTACCACGTCTGATTGGCGAGGGTTCTTTCTGGTTCTGATTCTGGTTCCCGGCTGCTTCTTCCTCGCTCCTTCCTTTCCCTTCCCTCCCTCTCTCCTTTCTTTCGTCTTCCTGATAGTGTGTGTGTGTGTGTGTGTGTGTGTGTGTGTGTGTGTGTGTGTGTGTGTGTGTGTGTGTAAGTCTCTCTCTCTCTCTCTCTCTCTCTCTCTCTCTCTCTCTCTCTCTCTCTCTCTCTCTCTCTCTCTCTCTCTCTCTCTCTCTCTCTCTCTCTCTCTCTCTCTCGTTGGACTTTCACCAGCTTAAAATCTCTTAGAGCTCGAATGAGAGAGAGAGAGAGAGAGAGAGAGAGAGAGAGAGAGAGAGAGAGAGAGAGAGTACATATCAACGGTACGAACTCATTTAGTGATAGTAAAAGAAATCTCTCCTTTTCAGAAGTATTTCTTTGAGGTTTTGTCAAGCTCTTAAGGAGGAGAAGAAAAAAGAAAAACACTTTAGAGATACGTAGAAGAGAAATATGCAACACGCACAAAAGCCAAACCAAAAAAACATAGATAAAATAAAGAAAAAAAAAATTATAATACCTAACTATTCAAGCGTTAAATGCTAAGAGAGAGAAAGAAAGAAAGAGAATGATAATAATAATAATAAAAAAAGAAGAAATACAGATAGTGGTAATATTTTTTTTCTTTTACTTACTGTGACATTCAGAGAGAAAAAGACTTTGAAGAAAACCAGATACAGACTCGTCCTCCACACACACACACACACACACACACACACACACACACACACACACACACACACACACACACAGAGGGAAGATTAGCATGTGAATAGCAAGAAAGGTGTTGTGCTATGTCGTTACTTGTGTGTGTTGGGGTAGCAGGAGGGGAGGGGGAAGGACAGGAGGAGAAGGAGGAGAGGGAGGGAAGAGGAGGAAGGAGGAGGAGAAGGAAGGGAACCGGTAGTAGGAAGAAAGGGAGAGAAGACACTACCTGTAAATGTTTAATGCTGAATCATACATGGGACAGGTGCGTGTGTGTGTGTGTGTGTGTGTGTGTGTGTGTGTGTGTGTGTGTGTGTGTGTGTGTGTGTGTGTGTGTGTGTGTGTGTGTGTGTGTGTGTGTGTGTGTGTGTGTGTGTGTGTGTGTGTTGTCATTATGCGATGAAAAAAAAATTACATGGATGGAGAGAGAGAGAGAGAGAGAGAGAGAGAGAGAGAGAGAGAGAGAGAGAGATTGAGAGAGAGAATTACTAAGCCTAATCTTGCAGGTGGCTACTGAAGACGCTCCAGCATTTATCTTCATCATGCATACTTTTTAAACTGTGCAGTGTATTTGTGAACATTTGCGTAGAATGACACAACAACACAAGAAACGTAAAGAAAAACATTTGACTTACTTTATACCGTAGATGGAAATACAGACAGACAGACAAACAGACAGCTTAAACCATCACCTCATCCACTCATCCATCTATTAGTCAGTCAACCCAGTCAGTCATCCAACCAGATAACCAGTCAGGCAGTCAGACATATAGACATACAAACAGCTCGAGTTAGACAGCTACTCTACCTATCAGTCAGCCAGCCAATCAGACCTAACAGACAGGAAAGCAAACAGCCAGACCAACAGACAGGCAGACAGTGGGACAGGCAGACAGATAGACATACCAGGGACAGAAAATGGTGTTGACTATGTTGGTGTTGATGTTTGGTGCTGAAGATGGTGGTGGTGGTGGTGGTGGTGGTGGTAGTCAGAATTGTAGATTTGTTAGCCTCGTGTATGTATTTATAAAGATGGTGATGTTGTTAATGATGATGATGATGATGAAGATGATGATGATGAAATAACTAAATCTATCTCATGTATATTCACTCCTCTCACCACCTTGACGTCCGCCACCACCAACATCATCACCATCATCACCATCACCATCACCACCTTCACAACAACAACAACAAAGACGACGATAACAATAACCACAACCTTGTGACCAGAGAGAGAGAGAGAGAGAGAGAGAGAGAGAGAGAGAGAGAGAGAGAGAATAGTTGGATGGGGGAAAAGAATGCGGGAGAAGGGAGTGGAAAAACATGGAAAATGGAAAATAAAAGGAAGAAATAGAAGGAAAGATGAAAAAAAGTTAAAAAAGATAAGAAAGGAAAAAAATAAACGAATGAAGAATAAAAAACACGAAGATAACATAAATAAAATGAACGAAAACATACAAATAGCAAAAAAAAAAAAAAAAAGTGAAAGAAAGAAAATAAAAAAAAGAAGGCAAAAAAATAATAAAAGATAGAATAATGGAGACAGAAACATAAAGTACAGAATAAAGACTACAAAAGAAAACAAAGAAAGAAAGAGAGAGAAAGCGAAGAAGAAGAAAAAAAAAAGAAAAAGAAGGCGATGAGAGAACTGATGAAAGTATAAGATAAAAAAAGCGAGAAAAGAGAAGAAGGAAATTGAAGAAAACCAAGAGGAATAACGGGAGGGGAATAAATAAGGAAAGATGAAATAGAGAAATTGAGAACAAAGGAAAGAAATGGAAGGGAGAGAGAAAGAGAAGGACAAAAATAGAGAGAAAAAAAGGAAAAGGGAAATGACAAACACGAAAGAGAGGGAAATGGAAAGGAAGAAGACGAAGGAGAGAGAGAGAGAGAGAGAGAGAGAGAGAGAGAGAGAGAGAGAGTATAGCACCACACCCTTCCCCTCTTCTCTACCTCTACACATATGGGCGGCTTAGGGCTAAAACCTTCTCCTGTAGCGTAGAGTGTGGGCGTGAACTCTCTCTCTCTCTCTCTCTCTCTCTCTCTCTCTCTCTCTCTCTCTCTCTCTCTCTCTCTCTCTCTCTCTCTCTCTCTCTCTCTCTCATCAATCTTCTTCACTTCATATACACACCAGCAAACAAAAAGCAGACATTTTACTAACAAGAGAGTGAGTGGAGTGGAGTGGAAAGGTGTGGGAAGCAACAGGGAGTCATGGAGAGAGGGAGGGAGCCAGACAGGAGGGAGGAAGAAAGGAAGAGACGAGTAGGAGATGCCTCGTTAAAAATAGGACAGCAGAATGAAAGGGAGCACTAATGTATTATAATCTGGCTGGCGGATAGGTTGATGGTAATGTTTATAAGGTAAGTAGCTGCGTTTATATGTGAGCTGGTGTGAGTAAATAGGTTGTTTTAATAGGATGGTGAAGGTGTGCGAGGGAGAGAGGCAGGGAAGGAGAGAGTGATGATTTGTAGCGGTGGGCATAATAAGATGGAGAACGTGGAGAAGTTATGAGTGGGTGGAATATTAATGAGGGTTGTGCACAGTAGGACGGAGTGTGTACACGAGTTATGAGTGGCTGGAAGAGTTAATGAGTGTTAACTATGAGGTTAGGTGAGGTGGAAAAAAAAAAAGAGCTGATGGGGAGAGGTAACTATGCATAAAATCTGTGATAGTTGTAGTGAATCAGAGCAGAATAATTACTTGAAGAAAATATGCATATGTACGTACACAGAAATTGAAAGAGTAGAGAAAGGAGAGCACACAGCAAGTAGACACAGCAAGATAGTTAATGGCAAGACAAAAGGAAAAGATAATACTAAGAAATAAAGGAAGAAAGAAATGAGGTATAAATGAAATATGAACACTTGAAAGGAGAGTCATAAGTGAAATTAGAAAGACAATGCAAGGATGATAGGAATGAATAGGGAAGAGGAAGAGAAAGAAGAGGAGGATGAGATGGTGAAGGAGAAGAAAATGAGAGGAGATGAAGGAAAAGATTAAAGATAATATGGAAGATAAAAAAAAATGTAGTGAATTTAATGATGGTGATGAAACTGAAGAGGAGGAGGAGGAGGAGGAAGAGAAGGAGGAGGAGGAGAGATTTAACTAACGGAAGGATGATAGAAAAGAATGATCAGTGAGATTAGAAAGTAGTAAGATGAGAAAAAAAGAGGGATAATAGAAGTGAATAGAGAGAGAACGAGGAGGAAGAAGAAGAGGAGGAGGTGAAGCAGAATGAGTAGATGAGAGCCAGCGAGGGAAAACATCAGAACAAAAACAGTCGGTAGTAAAATTAGAAAGAAAATAGAGATGATGAGATTGAATGAAAAAAAGAAGAGGAGGAGGAGGAGGAGGTGAAGGAGAATGAGTAGGTGAGAGTCAGTGAGGGGGAGAGATGATGGGTGGTTGGTGAGGGCGGTACAAGTAAGGCTGGCGACCTTTGGGTGTCCTACATGCCCCTTCACCCATGTCAGACTGTGCTTACTTGCGTTTCCTCACTCCTTCATTGTAGATACGTATTTTATTTATGTTTTTATTCATTGGCCTACGTACTTGAGAGAGAGAGAGAGAGAGAGAGAGAGAGAGAGAGAGAGAGAGAGAGAGAGAGTGAGTGAGTGAATGAGTCAGTTTGTTAATCCGTCAATCAGTTTGTTAGTTAAGTTGTCAGTCAGTTAATTGAGAGTTAGTGAGTGAGTTAATGAATGTGTGAGTGAGTCTGGTACTGTGTGTGTGTGTGTGTGTGTGTGTGTGTGTGTGTGTGTGTGTGTGTGTGTGTGTGTGTGTGTGTGTGTTTAACCATGAGGAACGAAACGAGGTTGTCAAGGTGATGATGTCCATTACTACACCACTCCCTCTAGTTAGTTCCCACACACACACACACACACACACACACACACACACACACACACACAGCGAGGAGATACAGACGCAGGACGAGATAAATGAACGAATAATTATCTCGGTAGCGTGTGGTAGTTGAGAGGCAGCGGTGGTGGTGGTGGTGGTAGTGGCGGTGGTGGTATCACAACAAGACCCACCCATCGTCCTGGTCCGCGGGTGCCTTGCCTTCGCCTGTCATCGCCTCCCCTTACTGGACGCGATCTGGCCTTATAAAGCAGCGTGTCCGAGGCTTGATGAGGGCGTGGAGGGTTAGACAAGGAGTAGGAGGAGGAGGGGCAAGGGGGGAAGAAGGAGGAGGAGATGAGAGAGGGGACGAGTGAGATTCTGCGAGTCTCACTGCACTTCGCTTCTCTCTGCCAGCTCGCCGCCACATACAGACCAAATCCAACCTTCCCCCTCCCCCATCGTTCATCCACGCTGCGCCCCGTGGAGGTGGTACAGCAGTTTTCCTATATATTGTTCACGAACGGTAGAGACAAAGCCCCTCCCTCACTGCTGAGCGTGGCGGGTCCTGGATTGTGTCTCCTGGGTGGCGGTGTCTTGAAGTGTGGCAGAGGGTGTAACAGTTTTGTGGTGACTCGATAAACACTGCTGGACACCTGACTCTCCGATTAATAATGTGGTAATGTTACTATTACACCCTCGAGTCTATCATCTAGGCTGATTGCCCCCCACCCACCAGCACACACACACGCACACACAGACGCATTGTTTTTTGTTTTTTTTAGTTTATGGGCTAAAGGGGATACTTTTTGGGGTACCTCCTATCTCAAAGCCCACCCGCTAGGAAAATAGGAAACCATTGCCCCGAGTGAGAAGCCCAACCTACACTCGGACCGTGGACAGGATTCGAACCCGTGCGCATGAAGACCCCTCGGACCACAAAGCGCGTATGGTTCCACTGTATCACGGCTTCGTACACACACACACACACACACACACACACACAGGGCAGTAAAACACCAGCACGCTACACCACACTACACTACACCATCACACACCATCACCACACCAGAGTACAGTACACCACTATCACACACCTTACCATACCACACACACCAAACAACACCACCGCATCTTTGCACCCTGACCCTTAACGACCAGCCTCCTCCAGGAGCAGCTGTATACGGTAAACATATCCCGAAACATGATTAGCCTAATTTTTCTAATCTTGCAAGTGTTTCAAGGTATTTTCGAGACTGGGTGTAAGAAGAGGTAGAGGAGGTGATGGAAGAGCAATTAGGAGGTTATTTAACTATTTTCGCCGTTAATTTTAGCTTTTCTTTATTCTCTAAGTCTGGAAGCACAAGAGAGTTTAGCTTAACGTTGATATAACTGACCTATAGATAGTTATGGGGAATATGCATCTGTGGCCTTCATTTAAGTACCTATTTTCATTTAAAACGTGAGATGAAAGAAGACCACCAGACCGGAAGGCACGAGTTTTTTGTCGGGCTAATTTCTTTGACAAATGCCACAAATATAGAATAATTTTCGGGATTAGTATTGAAAAGTGAAGTCCAAACCATCATTTGTAATTTTTACTAATGGCACCACAAAACATTTTAGTATCGAGTAGGAAACCGCAGCCAGAGTAGACTATATCATATATTCTGAGTACAAAAATAAATGTAATTTCCAGTTAAATAGAGAAAACATAAATTCCTCTACGTATGTATAGAGAAAATACATTTCCAAATTTGGCAACGGACACTACGATATACTACACACACACACACACACACACACACACACACACACACACACACACACACACACACACACACACACACACACACACACACACACACACACACTGTCCCGGTGTGTGAATGGTCTCAGTCCCACTCAAAGATCGGTCAGTATGGGCTCTGAAGTCTTTCTATAAGTGAACGGCTGACTAGGTGTGTACCAGAAAACTGTTGTTGTATTGGTGAATGAACGATTGACACACAACACGCGTAGTTTGGAGCTCTGAGGACGGGGAGAATGAAGATGAAGAAACTCCAAAATTAAATATGAAGATAGGAAAATAACACCAAGAATACCCTTAAAAAATGGCTTAAATGAAGTGAATATTAGAGAGAGAGAGAGAGAGAGAGAGAGAGAGAGAGAGAGAGAGAGAGAGAGAGAGAGAGAGAGAGAGAGGCTTATATAGAGGTGATAGGGAGGGGGAGATACGATAAATTTATAAACAAAGAGAGAGTAGCGAAGGGGAGGACGACATGGCAGGGTTGAGGGTGCCTAACTCTACACCTCACGACATGTGGCAAAATCCCTTGAGTTAACATGTCGCTCTAGCCAGAAATTATGGGTAGGAAGGCTGCCTCGTGACATAAGAAGCAAACTTGTTGAATTTCCACAGTAAAGTTTATGAGACGGCAGATAATGGTGTTAGTTATGACATCCCATACGTAGATTTTAGTAAAGCGTTTGATAAGGTACCACATCATAGGTTCTTGAGAAAGATTAGGGCGCACAGGTTATTTGACAACTTATTTGACAGGATAAAGTCGTGGTTAGGAGATCAGCAAAAGAGAGTTGTGATAAACGGCTCTAATTCTGGGTGGTTTTATGTAACTAGTGGAGTGCCAAAGGGATAAGTTTTAGGGCCATTGTTATTCTTAATATATATTAATGATTTGGATAGTGGAATTCATAGTGGTATTAGTATATTGGTGGATGACACGAAGATAGGTAGATTCATTACGTCAGATTCGGATAGCATCGCCTTGCAGCAGATTAGGAAAGGATGAAACGAATGGACATACAGATGGCAAATGCCGTTTAACATTGTGAAGTACTTAGCCTAGGTAGAGGAAGTCCACGCAACAGGTACAAGATTAAAAACGAGGCCTTGGTATGTTAAAAAAAACACAATGCATAGAGGCTAGAAATAAGGCAAATAGGGAAGGATGTAGGTTTATTGGAATCAGTGCAAATGAGAATGTCTAAAAGGATAAAGGCGATGAGGGATATACCTTACGAAGCGAAATAGAAGATAATAAAGCTGCATTCCTCAGAAAGACGTAGGTTAAGATGGGGATCTGATAGAAGCATTTAATGGTATAAAGGTTTTAAAAAAGGGGACATGAGCAAAGTTCCTAGGATCAGTGACCAGGATATAACCAAAAAATAATGGGCTCAAGCTTGAAAAATTTAGGTTTAGGAAAGAAATGAGAAGGAATTAATTATTTAACAGAGTTGATGAATGGAACAGACTCGAGAACCATGTATTTAGTGCTAAGTCAGTAAGGATTTTAAAAAAAGATTAGACATATTCATAGATGAGGATGATAGGTGTTATTAAATAGTTTTGTTCTCACAGAGACTGCCGCGGGTAAGCCTGGCGACCTCTTGCAGCTTCCCTCATTTTCGTATGATCCTATGTTGTTATGAAAAGAAAACTGATATGTATATAATTGCCTTTATAGTAAATGGGCGGGATTACTTCTTGTTTGTAGGGGTGACAAAATATGGTGCATTATTAAACGTTCTCTCACCATCTTGAAAGGTGCGTAGGAAATATTCAAGCTATTTTGGTATACTAATTTGTACATATAAGTAATAAAATAGAGACTATATAGGTTGGAGAGAGAGAGAGAGAGAGAGAGAGAGAGAGAGAGAGAGAGAGAGAATTTGAATTAGGAAGAGAAGAGCGCAATAAAATGTATGTGGAAGATGATGTTAGAAAAAAATGTGTAGACGATTCGGAAACATACAATGGAACCACATTAAGAAAGTTCACCCGAAACATCGACCATTTATAGAGACAAGACACAAGCGGAGGAGGAAAAGAAGAGTGTAATAAATTTGGCCTTGAAGGAGTAAGAGTTTTATGAAGGGTGTCGGTAAGGAGCAGAGGAGAATAACAGGCACGAATATAGAAAAAAAAAAAGTAGAAAGACGATGAGTAAGAAAGTAAGAATATTGTGTTGAAAAGCATGACAGAAGTATGAAAGGATGCTGAATGCTGCTGGAAATTACTGTGGTGGGGAACATGTGGGGAGGGAGCATTTGAATGTATGAAGATTTGAAAGAATTGAGAGAAACGAAATCAAGAAAAGTCATTTTTTTTCCCTGGCCTTGAAAAAAAAAGAGAAGTCACACGTGGCCAGGGAAGAGTTGTCCAGGGAAGGTCCGGTCGTCAACAAGTGTGGCCAGGATAGAATTGGCCTCGGTAGGATTGGTGGTTTTCAAGAATGTCCAGGGTTGGTCCAGTTCGTCATCAGTCTGGCCAGGGAGATTGGCCAGAGTTGTCGTCAAAGATGTCCAGGGTTGGTCCGGTCGTCAACAAGTGTGGCCAGGATAGAATTGGCCAGGGAAGGATTGGTGGTCCTTAAGAATGTCCAGAGTTGGTCCAGTTCATCAACAGTCTGGCCAGGGAGATTGGCCAGGTGGTCCTCAAGAATGTCCAGAATAAGTGCGGTTGTCAACAGATGTGGCCAGGATAGAATTGGCCTCGGTAGGATTGGTGGTCTTTAAGAATGTCCAGGGTAGGTCCGGTTCGTCAACAGTCTGGCCAGGGGAGAATGGCCAGGTGGTCCTGAAGAATGTCCAGGGTTGGTCCGGTCGTCAACAAGTGTGGCCAGGATAGAATTGGCCAGGGTAGGATTGGTGGTCCTTAAGAATGTCCAGGGTTGGTCCAGTTCATCAACAGTCTGGCCAGGGGAGAATGGCCAGGGTTGTCCTCAAGAATGTCCAGGGTAGGTCCAGTTCGTCTGGCCAGGAGAATGGCCAGGGTTGTCCTCAAGAATGTCCAGGGTAGGTCCAGTTCGTCATCAGTCTGGCCAGGGGAGAATGGCCAGGGTTGTCGTCATGAGGTGTGGCCAGGATGGATTTGGCCAAAGAGTTGCCATCATGTGGTGTGTGTCAGTTACATGATGGCAGGGCGGTAGTCTCAGTCAGCGACTCCTACTTCCCTCATCAGGAGGAACTGGCCGCAGGAGTCGCCGTCCTGGAAGTGTCCGGCGACGAGCTGCAAGACTGGGGATTCCCCATCGCACAGTTCGCCAGCGACGAAGTACACGGTGAGGGATTCCCCATCGTAGTACTCGCCTGTGCAGTGGTCCCCCAGGTAGTATTCGCCAGATGGGGACTGGCTGTGGTGGGAGTATCCACACTTGGCCATGGGAGCCTTGGAGTGTGGCCGCTTGGCCTTCCCATGGCGGGTGCTGGGAGCGGCGCCCTGATCCTTGCCTGCCTTGTTCTGTTTGGCGCGCCAGCGGCGTGCCTGTTCTCGGCCCTTGCGAGCGGCCTCGGCTCTGCTGCGGGCCACCCGCTCCTGCTCCTTGGTGTGCTGAGTCTTGCTGTAGTCAAACCGTTCACCATAAACTACCATTTTCTCTTTTTGTGTCAACTGTTTTATTTAATTATTGAAAAGATTATTGAAAAGTTAAAAGTGAAAAAAAATAAGCAAAAGGATAAGAAAAATATACAGGAAAACATAAGATAAGGGAAAGTGTACAAAACAGCAATACAACACAATAAAAAGCAGTAAACGAAAAAGAACCAAACATTGTGCATGGAAAGAACAATAATATGGAAATGAAAGAAATACCAAAAAACACAAAAAAGAAAAAAAAAAAACATTTAGCGAAGTCCAGAAACATTTCTAAATATTTGTTATAGCTATCTTAGGAAGACATTAAAAGAATTCTAATTTTAAAACACGAACTCTCTTCAGACACACACACACACACACACACACACACACACACACACACACACACACACACACACACACACACACACACACACACACACACACACACACACACACACACACACACACACACACACACACACACACACACACCACTCTATATAACCAATACGAGTTC
>NC_059294.1:28487811-28495311 GCF_017591435.1 Portunus trituberculatus
CCCAGCCAGTCTTCCCCATTACGGAGCGAGCTCAGAGCTCATAGACCGATCTTCGGGTGTGACTGAGACCACATTAACACACAACACACACCGGGAAAGCGAGGCCACAACCCCTCGAGTTACATCCCGTACCTATTTACTGCTAGGTGAACACACCCCACACATTAAAAGTGTGTGTGTGTGTGTGTGTGTGTGTGTGTGTGTGTGTGTGTGTGTGTGTGTGTGTGTGTGTGTGTGAATGATGATGTCTCTTCTTTCTCCTCCTCCTCCTCCTCTTCCTACTAGCACTTTTCCTTCGCCTCCTACTTCATCTCCTCCTCCTCCTCCTCCTCCTCCTCCTCCTCCTCCTCCTCCTCCTCCTCCTCCTCCTCCTCCTCCTTCTTTTCCTTTTACTTTCCTTTTCCTTTTCCTCCTCCTCCTCCTCCTCCTCCTCCTCCTCCTCCTCCTCCTCCTCCTCCTCCTCCTCCTCCTCCTCCTCCTCCTCCTCCTCCTCCTCCTCCTCCTCCTCCTCCTCCTCCTCCTCCTCCTCCTCCTCCTCCTCCTCCTCCTCCTCCTCCTCCTCCTCCTCCTCCTCCTCCTCCTCCTCCTCCTCCTCCTCCTCCTCCTCCTCTTCCTCCTCCTCCTCCTCCTCCTCAATTTTTTTCATTCACTAAATGACTGGCGTTCTTGGCAGTGTTGGTGGTGATGGTGAGGTAATGGTGATGGTAGTGGTGATGATAGGTGCTTCTGGTGATGGTGCTGGTGATGGTGATGGTGCTGTTGATGGGGTTAGTTTAGTGGTAATTAGTGGTAACGGTTGTGTTGGTGAAGGAAATGTTAGTGGTTGTGGTGATGATGGTGATTATGATGGTGAAAAAAAAGTATGGAGATTTCTTCAAGGTATTACATCCCTAAGCTGTCACGTACATACCGTCCTCCTCCTCCTCCTCCTCCTCCTCTTTCTTCTTCCTCCTCCTCCTCCTCCTCCTCCTCCTCCTTCTCCTCCTCCTCCTCCTCCTTTCCTCCAATTCTTCAAATTACATACTCACTCCTACTTTTTTTTTCTTTGAGTAAATAGTATTAGCAAGAATAACGTGTTTCTCTTTTCAGTCCTTGCCATCACATACTATGACTCCTTCTCTTTGATTTTGCTCTCTTCTAGCCTCTAATTCACTCTCTAGTTGTAGTATAGTGACAGGCAATCTCGTAAGGATCGACAGAGTTTTAACCCCTTCAGTAGTGGGACACATTTTGAGTATTTGTGTAGGATTAGACCATTTTATTGACATTAGGAAAGGTCTGTGGAGGTCAGAAGATTAATGACCACTGTCTTCACTATTTTTAATCCCCACATAGGTTTCTGTAGCTGTGTAAAATCACCAAATAGTAAGCAGAATGAATATGGAAATGCGTCATAGTACTGAAGGGGTTAATGTATGTTTTCCTTTGTGTTTCTATATTCTCTTCCTTTACCATCGCACGCCTTCCATCTTTCGTATAGATTGAGATCCATTTTACCACACACACACACACACACACACACACACACACACACACACACACACACACACACACACACACACACACACACACACACACACACACACCGTATAAGGACGCTGAGTCAGATGGGAGCTCTCTGTAACATGAACCGGATTTATATAGGTGATAAAAGCTCAATGATTCTGGCCAGTCACTTTCTATTCGTATTCCTCCTCCTCCTCTTTCTCTTCTTCTTCTTTTTCTTTTTCTTCTTTTTCTTTTAATTTTTTTTTCTTTTTCTTTTTCTTCTTTTTCTTCTTTTTCTTCTTTTTTTTTTCTTCTTCTTCTTCTTCGTCTTCTTCTTAATTTCCCTTTCTCGTGTGTAATTTTCCTCAAAATGGTAACTCTCAAGATTTTGCTTTTCTCTGTTTCGTTATCTCTTTTTACTTTTTTGTCGATCTTTTTCATTTTACTTCTTTTATTTTCTATTCGTTAACATCCTTTTACTTTTTTTCTTCTTCTGTATTAAGCTTCTCCTCCTCCTCCTCCTCCTCCTCCTCCTCCTCCTCCTCCTCCTCCTCCTCCTCCTCCTCCTCCTCCTCCTCCTCCAACATGACCAATATTATAAGCAGGAACATGTGAGTAACGATATGAAAGGTCCTTAACATCACTCCTTAATTGCCTCGTGTTTGTCTGTCCGTCTCGTCTTGTGTTGTAAAGGAAAGACGAGAAAGGGAGGGTGGTGGTGGTGGTGGTGGTGGTGGTGGTGGTGGTGGTGGTGGATGCATTGATAGAAGTATTTGTTTTCCTGGCGCTGGTGTAATGGTGATTGTTATTGTTATTGAGGGTAGTGGTGGTGGTGGTGGTGGTGGTGGTGGTGGTGGTGGAAGAGAGGGTGCTATTGATAGTGTTACTGAAGGAGGCCGACCAAGTGAAGGAAAGGTGAAAAATAACCTGGTGATCTGCCGTTTTCTCCTCCACCCCCTCCCCCCCAAAAAAAAATGAGAGTAGGGTGAAGAAAAATAAAGTTAAATAAATAAAGTGAAGATTTGTTGAATAATTTAGTTCAGGAAATGTGAAGTAAAGATGACGGTGGTGACATTAGTAGTAGTAGTAGTAGTAGTAACTATAATAGTAGTAGTAGATGTAGTAGTAGTAGTAGTGGTAGTAGTAGTAGTAGTAGTAGTAGTAGTAGTAGTAGTAGTAGTAGTAGTAACAGTAGTAGCAGTAGAAGTAGTTGTAGTAGTAGTAATAATAATAGTAGTAGTAATAATAATAATAACAGTAGTAATAATAAAAATAGTAGTAGTAGTAGCAGCAGCAGAAGTAGTAGTAGTAGTAGTAGTAGTAGTAGTAGTAGTAGTAGTGATAAAAGTAGTAGTAGTGATAGAAGTAGTAGTAGTAGTAGTAATAGCAGCAATAGTAGTAGCAGTAAAGAGATAGTGGTGGTGGTGGTGGTGGTGGTGGTGGTGGAGGCGGCGTTGGTGGCGGCGGGGCGGGGCGGGGCGGGGCGGGGAGACGAGGGTCCACTTGGCTTGTGCTTCCGAGTCTTTCCTTAATTCCCGGGCCGTTAGGGGGACTGTCAACCCCAGAGCGGCGGTATTAGTCTTGCTGATGGCCCTGATACTTCTTTGTCTCTCTCTCTCTCTCTCTCTCTCTCTCTCTCTCTCTCTCTCTCTCTCTCTCTCTCTCTCTCTCTCTCTCTCTCTCTCTCTCTCTCTCTCTCTCTCTCTCTCTCACACACACACACACACACACACACACACACACACACACACACACACACACACACACACACACACACAAGAAGAAGAAGAAGAAGAAGAAAACATAAGAAATTAAAACAACACACATAACCCTTATATAGTCAGAGAGAGAGAGAGAGAGAGAGAGAGAGAGTCAGTCAGTCCCCAAGTCCCTGTAAACACGAGAGAACCACAAAGGCACATTATTTTCATTTCCCCAGAATAGTCAGGTCGGGGTTCACAGAGTCAATTGACGCAGACCACAACAATGCAACAATGCGGCGCCAAGGCTATATAGCAGTGGGAATGTTGAAGAGCCCGGGAGAAAGGACCAGGTACCGTAATGCAGCCCACCAGGTCACTCCCCCGCTGTCAAAGGTCTGCAAGTGTCGAGGGATGGAATAAATAAGAAAAATAGATTTGATATGAGAAAATGGTAGTATATTTTCACAGTTTCGTATGTAATCATTGTAAAACTCCTGCTATTTCATTTCAGTTTCTCTATTCGTGGTTACTTTTCGCCTTGAAATGCTTGTTGTTTGAAAGGTCGGAAATGGAACAATTAAGAAGAAGAAAAGAGTGATTTTAGTGTTCAGGTGTGGAAGTTTGAGGCACATTATTTAGTTATGTGTCTAGTAATGACAGTAAAACGCTTGGTATTTCACGTGAGGTTTGCTAGCCGTGCTTACTCTTCGCCGTGAAAGCTCTACAATGTCAGGAGACGCAATAGAAATAAATAGGAAAAAAAGCCAGATGATTTTAGAGTCTACATGTGAAAGAATGATGACACTAATTAGTAATTTGACTAGTAACCACAGTGAAACATCTGCCATTTTAACTTGAGTATCCCTTGACTACTTAATAAGTGAAAATGTACAGAAAAGTATTAGAACTGCTTGATATTCCTTCTGCGAACAGTGGTCGTTTGAAGTCTGTTTTTTACAATACTCTAAACCAAACATCTTTATTAAGCTTGAGAAGAAACCACAGCGGACAAAGTGTTTATAGTTACAATGGAACAGTGGACGCAATAAGTGTACACGGATGGTCAGCCCCGTGCTCTGGGTCGGAGAGGGAACAGTAGAGGAAGACCTGCAGTTTAGCTAGTCCAGAGGAGCAGTAACCGTGAAAACAGCATTGGGGGACAGCGAGCGAAGCAACACCACGCCGGAGTGAGACAGATTGGAGACATTCAGTTAAAGGAAGGGAGTTGATGGTATTAATGGATATAAAACGTGTTGCGAGTGCCGAGCGTTGCGGGGGTGTGTCTGTGTTTGTGCTGCATTGGTGGAGGCGGTGTTGTGGTGGTGGTGGAGGTGGAGACACAGGTAGTTACACAGATAGTGACACGAGTGGAAGGGATGGTGGGACAGGATGGTGGAGGGAGTGTTTGTTGTATTGCTTTGAAACGAGAAGAGTTAAGGAATGAAATAGATAAGTCTCTTGCAGATTTGTGCACGTACTGTGTGAGCTCTCTTCTATTTGGGAAGCGAGGGAAGAGAGAGAGAGAGAGAGAGAGAGAGAGAGAGAGAGAGAGAGAGAGAGAGAGAGAGAGATGCAGGTGTTATGAGATAAGTTTAGTCTTTATTAGTTTTGTTGGTGTGCATCTTGAGGGGAACCATTCTGTATGTCTTCGATCGGCGTGTGGGAAATGAATGAGCTCGGTAGATGTGATGAACAATTATGAAGAAATTCCTGTCATGCAGCCATTATGATCGCCCCGATTCACCGTTCACCTTTGAAGGGAAGATGGAAAGGAATAGAGGCACTGATGAATAAGATGTATTTGACATTAATTAAAGAAGAGAGGAAGATCAATAATTTAGAATACGTATGGTAATGAAACTACGTCAAGGCGTGTGGCAAAGATGAGACAGACAAGTGGATATAAAATTAGGAATATATAAATGAAGAAAGCATAAGAACAAACGATCTCTGAGTGATTTTTTTTTTTTTTTTTTTTTCATTTATACCATGTGGACTTTTCACGGGAATTTATGGGCTAAAGGGGATACTTTTTAGGTACCTCCTATCTCAAAGCCCACCCGCTAGGGAACCGTTGCCCCGAGTAAGGAAGCCCAACCTACTCTCGGACCGTGGACAGGATTCGAACCCGTGCTTTGACGAATAAAAAATAAACAAAACGATAGAAAAAAAACTTATATGAGATCGCAAAACCAAAACAACACTACAGTTCCCTGAAAAGAAAAAAAGAAAAACGACATTAGTGCTTGATATTTCAGGAAAAGACGTGAAAATGTTGTGCGGGTTTGTGTGGAGGATACTCAGCGGGTGTGGACATTTATTAGCGTCACCCTGTGTTGCTCCTGGCGGCGACTCAACCTTTACTCTCCGCCACAAGCAACTTCCTCCCCTGACGCGGTCGCAGTAACTCTGATGAATGGCCGGCTTGGGATATGATGCCTCCTTCTCCTCTCTCCCCTGCCTCGCCGCTCCTCTCCTCCCATCACAGCCTGGCTCTCTTCCCTTCCTGCACTTACTTTTATATGCACACTCTTATACCTTTCCCTTCCTTCCTTCTCCTTCTTCTATCACTAATAAATCTTCCTGTTTTTTTTTTTTTTTTTTGTCTTTTCTTCGACTCTTACTCTCCTGCTCTCTTCCAGCATTTACTTTTACATTTGCAGTCTTACTTTTTCCCTTCCTTCTTTCCTTCCTTCTTTCTTGTTCTTGTTCTTGTTCTGGTTCTTTTTCTTGTTCTTCTTCTTATTTTTCTTTTTTTTTCTTCTTCTATTTGTTCTTGTTCTTTTTTTTCTTCTTCTTCTTCTTCTTCTTCTTCTTCTTTTTCTTCTTCTTCTTTTCTTCTTCTTCTTCTTCTTCTTCTTCTTCTTCTTCTTCTTCTTCTTTTCTTCTTCTTCTTCTTCTTCTTCTTCTTCTTCTTCTTCTTTTTTTCCTCTTCCTTTTCTTTTCTTCTTCTTCTTCTTCTTCTTCTTCTTCTTCTTCTTCTTCTTCTTCTTCTTCTTCTTCTTCTTCTTCTATTAGTTATAAATCTTGTTCCTGTTTATGCCTTTCATTTCTGTCTCTTACTCTTCTTCCATCATTTACGGGCTCCCTTTCCTCTCTTCCCTTCCATTACATGTGTATTTATATATCTATTTTCTTAACATCCCTTTATCCTTTCCTGTAAATTTTCCTCTTTGTCACGGTTTTCCCTTTATTCGTATTCCCATTTTCCTTCAGCACTGTTTTTACCTTCCTTATTGTTTTCCATTTATTAATTGTTATATTCCTTTTCCTCCTTTCCTTCTTCGTTTACCCGTATTTATTTTTCTTGTCCTCCATGTAGCATCTCTTTATTTTCCTTATTATATCCTCGATCTCTTATTTTGATTCCTTTCTTTCCCTTTTCTCTCTTTCTTTCTTTCTTTCTTGCCATGACAAATAATATCATTTTCATTTTAATACATCCTTCTTTCTATTCTTACTTTCTTTCCATTATTAATAAAGTCTTTTTTCTTCTAACTGCTAAGCGCCTTCAATCTGCGTAACGGAATAAAAACTGGCTGCCTGCTGTGATTCTTCTATTTCCGACTCTTTTATAAAGTAGAATCTGCCGTGGACATCTTTTTTTTTTTTTAATATATATTTTCTCTCCTTAGTCGATCTCCGTAACACACACACACACACACACACACACATACAATTAGGGTCCTCAGCAGACTATTCATCCTCTTTTTTATATTTATAAGGCAAAAAGTGAGGCAAGGGAGGGAGAAAGGGAGGGAAGGAGGGAAGAAGGGAGCAAAGGAGGGAAGGAGGGACACGATTCCGCCTTTGACCATCGACCATTATCTCACGAAATCGCCCGGAAAACTGTCTTAAGTTGGACAGCGGAGGGAAGGAGAGAAGGAGGGAAGGAGGGAAGGAGGGAAGGAGGAGAGAGTACGAAGTGTATCGGATTAGATGGAAGGAAAGTGGATAGGAGGGAAATATGGAGAAACAAGGAAGGGAAAAGAAAAGAAGGGTATTCGAAGGGAGTTGCAAGAGAGAGAGAGAGAGAGAGAGAGAGAGAGAGAGAGAGAGAGATACTATGTCCGGTTTCTTTTGGGTTTCAATCCTTTACTCTTTCTTTCTCTTCATTTAGCTATTCACGTTTCTCTTGTGTCTCTTTCTCTTCCCTTTTCTTTTTTTATTCCTTTCCCTCAGTCTCTCATTTCGTTTTTCTCTATTTTCTTCATTTACTTCATTTTGCTGTCACATTTTTAATTTTACTTTCTTTTTTCTCTTTTTATCATTCATTCAGTATGACTTTTCTGTTCTTGCCTTTTTATCC
>NC_059294.1:28502811-28505311 GCF_017591435.1 Portunus trituberculatus
ACTCGTGCCAAAACCGAATATGTAATCAGTGCATTTCTGCTGCTACTTATGTCCAGTGGCTTGGCACAGGATCCCTTAAGACACTCCTGAGAGAGAACGGTTGTTTCTCACCAGACTTATTCAAATAGGATGGCCGCGGCGCCGCCCTTTTTAACTTAGCGATAAAAGTAACTTCCAATGCCAACAAGAGCAGAGGCTTAACCACAGTACTGCGGATGGTGATGATGATGGTGCTAGTGCAAGTACAAGCCTTACAGGAACTACCAAATGTGTATATACTGTTTCTTTTCAGTTTGTTCTATAGCAGGCACAGCAGCAACAGCAACAACAGTAACATTAGCAAAAATAGTAGTAGTAGTAGTAATTGTAGTAGTGGTAGTGGTTGTAATAGTAGTGGTAGTTGTAGTGGTAGTAAAAGTAGTAATAGTAGTCAAAGAACAACAAAAGATATAAGTAGTAGTAGTAGTAGTAGTAGTAGTAGTAGTAGTAGTAGTAGTAGTAGTACCACCACCACCACCACCACCACAACCACTACCACTACTACTACTACTACTACTACTGCTGCTGCTACTACTACTACTACTACTACTACTACTACTACTACTACTACTACTACTACTACTACTACTACTACTACTACTACTACTATTTATATTTTTTGTTGTTGTTTGAATGAATACAAGAGACATGAATATATTAAGGCTATACTTTGAGTGAGAAGACAAGAATTAGCATAAGTAAAGGAATGCTTCTCTGATATAACACAGAAGACAAACAGAAGGTGACTGGGAACGAGTAAAATGAGAACCAAGTAGTAGAAATGTGTACTGGCGATGCGTAGTGTCAGGGGCTGTGATGGTGGTGATGGTGGTGATGGTGGTGGTGGTTATGGTAGTGATAGTACATAACATTAGGGAAGATTTTTATATTCGTACACTATTTTCTAATCTTTTTGTCTTCCTCTATATATTTCTTCACTGTTTATTATCTCTACTCTCTTGTCTTCTTCCCTTCCATTCGCTACCTCCCATTCATCTTCCATTTCATATACTTCTCTTTCCCATTTTTCTTTCTACCATTTCTCCTCTCCTCAGTCACATCTCTCCAATTACCATTTCTCTCCCCTTCTTTCTCATCCATCCCTCGTCCCTCTCGCATCTCTCCCATTACGAGCCCCGCCTCTCCTCTTCTCTTCCTTCTCTCCTGTCTTGAGCAGCATTGGAAACATTGGCTAGTTTTACCGACCTTGTGTCCCTTGAGAGGGTTAATGAAGCCATTGTTAGGTGTAGCTTGTGTGTGTGTGTGTGTGTGTGTGTGTGTGTGTGTGTGTGTGTGTGTGTGTGTGTGTGTGTGATTTCGAGACACACACACACACACACACACACACACACACACACACACACACACACACACACACACACACACACACACACACACACACATAAACATCTGCAGTCCTCCCAGGTTCCTTGTTAATCCTTATTAGGGGAAGCGAGGGTCCTCCTGAGGCTTTTCCAGTCCATCTAGGAGCCTTGAAGGACTCTCTGAAAACTCGTGGGACTCCACCTGTTGCCCAAAGTGTTCCTGTGAGGTCCCGTGCGAGTCCTTTCTCCACCGTCGAGGTAGAGGGAAGGAAAAAGAGTCTTTTTTTCTTTTGTATCGAGGCGAGTGACAAGACATTAAAAGTTTATAATTGTCATACATCAGTCTGAGCATGATTATAATGGCCGCCACGAGCTTGTGCTAACGTTAAAGAGGCCTTGTGGTTTGTCTGAGGCAGCGATATTAGTCTCTGTGGTTTGTCTGAGGCAAAATGTGGGCGTATGGGTGCAGCGGCCCCACCACACACCATGAGGCGCACCCACACACTGAAGCTGCATCGCCTTGCTGAGGAGGGCCTCCATAATCTTGGTGGGCAGCATCCCCTGGGGAACATCACCCCGAAATTAAGTCTGCTTCCTGTCAGAGAAGGGCATCCGACAGAGGAAAGATTTACCCTGTAAAGGAAAATAAGGACGTTAAACTAAGTTACGATGATGGTGATGATGATGACGACGGAGACCATGTTACATAAATTACAATTTCCAAGAAGCATCAGACCTTTAAATCCTTACTAAGCTGCTTCATATCACAGCATTACACTACACATCAGTTTAAAAGGAGGAAGATGTAATCAACGGATAATTTTTTGCTAGTGGGCAAGGATGGTGAATGCCGCTGGGAAAATTATGTGTTGTGTATAGACCAGGTGGAGGCAAACAGTGGAGGGGAGTTAATTGAACGCACTATAGTGACTTCTTTAACGTAAGCTTAGAAGAATTTTGAAGTACAGTGAATTGTTGTGAATAAGGAAGAGTATAAATGCTGTCAGTGGAGACAAAGAGTGGAAGGGAGTATAATGAACGCACTGGTACACCAATTCCTCTAGTAACTTCTTTGACATCCGTTTAGAGAAATGATAAAAAAAACTCTGTTACAAGTAGAGGGGTGTAGATGCCCC
>NC_059294.1:28510311-28535311 GCF_017591435.1 Portunus trituberculatus
GCTTAAGTAACTCAATTTTTTCTCTCTTTCTAATTTTTTTTCTCTCTCTCTTTCTTTCTCCCTCTTTCATGTGTGTGTGTACATTTACTCGTGTAAGTGTTCCTGTCTGATCCTATCTCCTTGTCAAGAGAGAGAGAGAGAGAGAGAGAGAGAGAGAGAGAGAGAGAGAGAGAGAGAGAGAGAGAGAGAGAGAGATAGACTTGCATGTTTTCTTCCTTCTTACTTATCTCATTTAAAAAATAAGACAAATAAATAGCAAAGAAGAAGCAAGAAGTTAAAAGTCATAATGATAATCGTCAAGTTTCACGGAAGGAGGTTTTGTGGTTCTTACGTTTATTCTGTGACTAATGAAACTTTCGGAACGCGTGGCCCGCTGTGTTTTGTCTTGGCGGTGGTGGTGGTGGTGGTGGTTTGCAGGTTGTGAATTATTGGTGAATTATGCTTGAAACCCACACACACGCACAATCTCTCTCTCTCTCTCTCTCTCTCTCTCTCTCTCTCTCTCTCTCTCTCTCTCTCTCTCTCTCTCTCTCTCTCTCTCTGTTCGTGCTTGTTTGTGCCTGTTAATCTCTCTCTCTCTCTCTCTCTCTCTCTCTCTCTCTCTCTCTCTCTCTCTCTCTCTCTCTCTCTCTCTCTCTCTCTCTCTCTCTCTCTCTCTCTCTCTCTCTCTCTCTCTCTCTCTCAAAACAAGCCGCTCACCGCCAGGACAGTGGGTGCTTGAAATACGAGGCAACACATCTTAATATTCACCAAGAAGCCGCGGTAACTAGTCTGCCTGACGCCTGACGCTCCTCCTCTCCTCTTCTCCCTCTCCTCTTCCCTCACTCCCTCCCTCTCTACAGCACTGCCAACATTGCCAAAAGAAATATACACGTTTGATTTTCTTCTCTGGTCAGCCATGGTGGCGGTGGTTGGGCCAGGTGGCAGGACGGAGCAGGGGAGGGAGCGGGAGGCGGAGATGTCAACGGCGGCGGGAAGAGAAGCAGCTCGGGGCGGCGGCGGCGGCAGTGACAGGTCTGGTTCGCGGGCGGGGTGAGGCGAGTTGGGCACCCGGTAACCTCCTCCCTCCCTTCTTCCCTCCCGCTCACCTCCCGCCGCCACAGAGCTCACCACTCGCCCGCCGCACCTGGTGGCGCACACACGCACAGCGGCCTCTCTCTGCGCCCTTCTTCACTCGCTTGCCCCCGCCGGCTATATCTTAGGTTCTCTTAGCCATCCCTCCGTCACCCAGCGGTCTGCTTATCTGCCGTGCCCTGAAGGGAAGCCTCTGCGCCACGCAAGGCACCACAGTGCTCGACGCCCATCTGTGTGACACGTGCGCCCGAGTGTGTTTACCTGCCGTGTGCTTGAGGTGACAGGGGGGCGTGTGCCAGGTGTGTGCCGGACAAGGGAGCCGCCACTCAGAAAGACTCTCTTGGCGGTACTGGCGGCCCAAGTGTGCTGGTCAGTGAGTTCTTTTTGTGCGTCGCGTCAGTCAAGTACCGAGTGGACACCATCGCCGTCATGGAAACCGCTCATGTGTTTGGATAATCCCGCAAGTGCCATTGTGACGCGTGTTGACTGAGGCCGAGGAGCAGCATAACGCCACCGCGGGATTGGCCTAATAGAACACACTCTTCCCCGTGAGGGTTGTCAAGGTTACTGAGGAACGCTTCACGCCGAGCCACTCAGCGTCCCGCGGCGAGGCAGGGGCGCAGTGTTGAGCAGCGGGAAGCACGCCCGTCGTTGTCGCATCACCGTTTCGTCGGGAAGGATCGGAGGCAAGTTAGTGTGTGAACGAAAAGAAGACTCCTTTTTGCAAGTTACGCCGAGGCAGGTGGTGTTGTCTAGGATCGTGCGTGCGTGCGTGTGTGGTATTGGGGATAAAACCCTCTTAACCTGACTTACGTAAGCGTGATGTTACGGGCTTGCTTGCCTCACTGAGTCGAGTGTCTGCCAGGAATCCTAATCAGATCTTGAACCGAGTTGCGAACCACGCCAGTACCGGGAGCTGCCGGGAGGAAATCTGTGTGGGTTTGGTAAATCGGATCCAAATCTGCCGCGTGTGACTCCTCGTGCGTTGTATTTATGGACTTAATGCAAAGTGTATAAAACGAACCTTTACGGCGCGAGGGTTTGATAGCCCCGCTTGGTGCAGCATTAAGGCGGTCCGGTGATAAGCGTGGGTATAATAGCGTGTCGTGGGGCCCTGAAGTGCCCACTCCCTTTTGCCGCTGACAGAGCAGTGCGGCAGGCGTGTGCGTGTTAGAGCAGGAGTGAGAGGCGTTACTGCTGGGTGTGGATACATACCCTACCCTTGAAGAGGGTCTGGATGTTGAGGTCGCGAGCCAACGAGAGAAGAATTGAGGAAAGTCGGAGAAGATCGCGTGGCATCTTAAGTGAATCTCAGCGCGCGTGTGGTGATCCTGTGGCTTGTGTTGCTTGATGCGCGCCGAGGAAATCTGATACCGAGGAGTGAGTCTGTGAGGAAACACGATTGTAGTTATTCAAGAAGACTGCAATTTGTGAGTTTGCGCCGAACGGGACGAAGGTGGGAGCGGCGCAGCATCTCAGAAAGGAGGAGGAGGAACCCGCTTCTCAAGGTAAGGGATCTCTCACCTGTAACGCAACCTTCACTCGCCCGCTCGGAACAACAGGTACACAGGCAGGAAGGGAAAAAAGTAGCCGGCAGTTGTTGTGAGTGCAGTTGGTGGCTTACCGATGTGTGGTGATGTAACTTGTTTTATTGTGTGATGTGTGTGTGTGTGTGTGTGTGTGTGTGTGTGTGTGTGTGTGTGTGTGTGTGTGTGTGTGTGTGTGTGTGATGAAATGGTTGCACTGAGAGCGCTGTAATGTGTTGGTGTGGGATTGAAAGTGCATGTTTTTCTCTCTCGTTACACATATAATGGTGGATGGCGATAGTGATTTGAAGGACATTAACTCTCTTGCATTCTTACATTCACATTCCTATCTATAATTCCGAAGGGTTCAGTAGTAATCTAGTGCGGTAAGAGGTTGTTGCGTTAAGACTTGATTAAGTGTATATACGTAACGTTACTCACAATTATCCACGTCATGCCCGCCGCCACACAGCTCCCCTGACTCACCTGAAGCACCACCACACAAAAGAAACTCATTAGCGTTCGCCGTTTCGAATTCGCGAGTCACTCCGTCTTGGTTCCCCGCGACAGGAGAAACGAATGAACTTCTTGTGAGCGACTGACAAAAATCGACGAGGTTAATGAGATCGCGGCGGACACAGGCTTGATTCTTCCTGTTGTGAGCCACGCAGGTAATTACTCAGGTGAGGGAGTGGCGGGCGAAGCAGCAGCAGCAGCAGCAGCAGCAACAGCAGCAGTGAGCCGCCACCCGCCACCAGGCAGGGCGAGCACGTGGCGGCTGGCATGCGAGCGGACGCGATGTCGATCACACAGCACGTGCCTGGCCGTGCTGGGCTGACAATCACAGCCCACGCGCTCGCTCACCACACACACACACACACACACACACACACACACACACACACACACACACACACACACACACACACACACACACACACACACACACACACACTTGCATATGTTTGTTAATATTTATGTGCACGAGTATCTAAGTGTTAAAAGTAGTAGTTGCTATAAATGAGAAGTTTGTGAGTTACGTACAAGGAAATGTGTTGTAAGTAATGCGATTATGTTCCTTCTATTAGGTGCGGGTCACGTAAAGTTTCCTTGACCTCTTACGTAGTGTTGTGTTCGTAGACAACGTGTTGATTCATACAACACAACAATCTGCGTGGTCAGTGTCAATATTAGCGACCATTGCATTTTTTTTTTTTTTATGTAAGGAGAACTACTAAGGGCAAAAAAAAAAAATAATATTAGAAAAAAAAATGCCCACTTAAATTCCAGGACTGAGAACAATAAGGGCTAATGTCAAAAAAATCTCAGTTTTGAGAAAAGCAAGTATGAAATATTGCATCCTTTATTAACTATCAGGTAATTACAAGAAACGAGCGCCAGTGTAGCTCCCCGGATGCATGGACGACATTGGCCATTATAGCACTGATAGGCTGATGAATTTTGAGTTTAGTGGCGTGCTTATCAACAAACGGCCATTTTTTGACATAGTCCCTTCTAACTCTCAGCCCTAGAATTGTAGTTTCCATAAAATAATCAAAAGAATCTACCTAAATCAAGAAAAAAAATAGTACTCAGGTGTGCAAATCTTATTACTTGTCTGACATTACCAAAGAGAACTCCATTTCCTGTGTTACTAAGCTTCGGTACAGCGTGTTATCTGTGCACCCTCCTTCGTCCTGCCTTGAATGCTCTCTGGTTAGGAAGACCGGCCATTTAGAGATAAGTAAATTACCTTCGTGTTTTTTTTCAGGTATTATGTGTTTCTTTTTATCTTCATAGAGAAACGCTTGGCAGACCTTTACTCTCTATCTACAGTTAGGCCTATTCGTAAATAAAGGAAAGAAATGGCGGTCTGTGGGCATTAAGATTTTGTGGGTATTTCGTAGCGTGTTTGATGTACTAAAACACTCAACTTCCGCAGCCTTGAAGTAGAATAGCGTATACCTCCGATTAAAAGTTGAGAATTTGAAGGTGAGTTGAGGTATAGTACATGTTGTTATTGAGATGAGCCTCCCGAATGTACTAGTAGTGTTCTGGGATTCATTTCGCAATAGTAAAATGGAAATTGGTGCATTTTGTAGCCTTGAAATTAGTGAGAGAATGTATTGGATCTTTAATTATACGCTTAGACTTCAAGATCACCGTGCATGATATTTCAAACCGAATTGTGGGATTAAAGCGTTTAATGAAAGATGTATGAACTGAACCTAATTCGTGACGCGCTTCACTTAGTATAGCGGATTCGTAAGTCTTTATATATCCCGAGCTGTATGAATGAAAGTTAATATTTCTTTGATCTGTATTACTATCAGAGTAGCGTGGGACTAGAGCAGAGGCTTAAACGTTGTAAAGGATGTATAAAACTAGCCTAATACTCGCATACAGAGAGTCTATCACCTGTGTTACTTGAAAACCAAAACACAGCCGGCGGCGTAAACGTTTTATTACAGACGCAGATGTATCCGCTTATGTATGGCTGCCTGATTACGTGGTGGAGGCATTACTGTACTTAGCCGTGAGTTATTAGCTGAGCGGCGGCGTCCAGCACCTCGGCACAACTCCAAAGGTTACGAGCATCTCCCTCTCTCCCTACCTCCCTCCCTCGCAGGTAGCCCAGGGTAGAAGTTACCTTTCCGTAATCACGTATTCATGGCCCATTTTTCACTCCCTCTCCGCTGATTAACAAGATTTCCCTCACCCATCATTCAGTCAGTCGTGTCCCGCCGGGAGACGACCACACCACCGCGACCACCACGGGAACCACCACCACCACCGCCACCACCTCCACCGCCACAACGACGCATTAGTGGAAGGGATACTGTATAATTTCATCCCTATCACTCTTGTCTCTCCCGCACGTGAAAGAAAAGTGAAGAGCTTTGTATTTTTGTCTAGTTCTTGTGCTGTTGGACGTTAAGCCTTAAATTATTCAGGCCATCGTATTCCTGTCGGTCGAAAGTCTCCCGAGCTGATGTGTACAAAAACTGGAGATATTAATTAAAGCTACACATATATTTTGCATGGAGTTCATCTATCGCAGGAGTATCCAATAAGGGAGGTTGTAAATAGTGAGTACCAGTGTGCCTTATTCGATCGCATGTGCTCGTGAAATTTTATAGTACGTGAAGAGAGAGAAAGAGAGAAAAAAAAAAACGAGATGCACCGCTAAAAATAGAAACGAGAGAGAGAGAGAGAGAGAGAGAGGTAAACATAACAAGCTGTACGTGCAGAAACAATGAATTTGTACATTATAAGCAAGCAAAAGTCCATAGAGGAGAGAAAAGCCGATACAGAAAGAAAATAGAATCATATACACACATATTGACGGAAAATGGAAGTGAGAACCTTAAGGAGAGAGAACACGGCTGTCACCAACACAAGAACTCCATCAGGCAGTGTTATTGTTCGTGGATAGATCACCGTCACTGCCAAGCCCGCGAGGAGAATAATTCATGCCTTCTCTCCTCACCGTTATATTCCTTCCTCCACTGCACGAGTTCCGGCCACTGTAGCTACATTGCACGCACGATGTTACGGGGTCAAGTGTGTGACAGAATCATCCCCTCGGTCTTAGATAGATATCACTTCCAGCAGCAGTGATTGTGTTGATACTGCCGATGTCTTGTCCGTCGTTCTTCAGAGTAGATACGAGCAACAAGACTGAGACAAGAGATAGAGGGAGATAGCGTGTGATGGTGGTGGTGGTGGTAGTGGTGGTTGAGGGAAAGAACTAAAAATGATAGTGATGGTGAAAGGAGGAGGAGGAGGAGGAGGAGGAGGAGGAGTGGAATAGGTGAAATACAAGAAAAGGACGAATGATATAAAGAAGATGAAATGGTGAGAGAGAGAGAGAGAGAGAGAGAGAGAGAGAGAGAGAGAGAGAGAGAGAGAGATTAAACAAAGATGAAAAAAGAAAACTAAACTCACAGACATGCGGGAGGGAATGACCTGGAGGAATTAAAATGTCAGAGGGAATTAAAAGAAAGAAAAAAAAGACCTCTTGTCTTGATTTCTACTCCCGCTGTCACTAATACTCCTCCCGCCAACAATTATTCATTCCTCGCTTTTCTCTACTCCTACCATCCCTACCGTTACTCCTCGGTCCACTACACCACTCCTCCCGTCTCCACTGCAAGTCTTCCGCCGCTACCACTAATACTACATCCTCTAGCTTTCATCCTTCTAATCTTACCCTTTTTCCTCATTCCTCCCGCCTCAATTTATCCTCTCCCTATTCTAATTTCATTCCTCCTCGTCTCTATCTCAAATATCAACATTGCGATACACTCACATCACCATCACCATGTTTCTCCACCGCCACTGCCACGATCACCGCCGCCACCACCGCTGCCGTGACACGCATCAAATATAAAGGCGAAATCAACAACGGCAAAAAGCAACAATCCAAGTGACATAGGTGGGGCCCAGAGGAGGGTGGGATAAAAAAAGGTGATTTAGCGGAATTTGACGTAAGCTCACGGACGGGACACGATTTATGGCGCGACCACCCAAGATTTAGTGGCGTTTTTTTTCTACACCTTCTTCTCCTCCTCCTCCTCTTCCTCCTTTTCCTCCTCTTCCTCCTGTTCCTGCTCCTGCTTCTGCTTCTGCTTCTTCTCTTTTTCTTTCTCTTTATCTTCCTCTTTCTCTTTTTCTCCTCCTTTTATTTTCTTTTTCTTTTTCCTTCTCCATCTTCTCCTCCTTTTCCTTCTCCTTCTCCTTTTTCTCCTTTTCCTTCTTCTTCTTGTTCTTGTTCTTATTCTTGTTCTTGTTCTTGTTCTTTTCTTGTTCTTTTTCTTCTGCTTCTTCTTCTTCTTCTTCTTCTTCTTCTTCTTCTTCTTCTTCTTCTTCTTCTTCTTCTTCTTCTTCTTCTTCTTCTTCTAGTCCTCCTCTTCCTCCTCTTCCTCCTCCTCCTCTCTCTGTGTGTGTGTGTGTGTGTGTGTGTGTGTGTGTGCGTGCGTGCGTGCTTGCGTGTTTGTGTTTGTGTTTGTGTGTGTGCGTGTTTCTTGGTTTTTCGTCTTCCTCCTACCTGAACGTCCTAGTGTGTGCGTGTGCGTGCGTGTGTACGTGTGCGTGTACGTGTGGTAAGCCTCTGAAATTACAACTTTAGTATTTTTGCACGAGTGACGTCAAGTTTGAGTAAAGATGGTGTGAATGTTAATAACGCTAGTAACAATAACTGGGTGAATAACAATAATCGTAACGAAAACCAGAGGAATCAATTTGGTAACGCGTTGGCAGTAGTAGTAGTGACAATCCCGCTGGTAGGACGCACGCACTTCCAGATGATAGATAACATGAGCACTGCGTCGTCATTCTGTAGGTGAAATGCAGACCACTAAGCATCCAAAATGATCATGGGAATATACTGACCCCGATAGGCAGGTTCCCTCAGTGGCCAGTGCCCGCTGCAGATGTCTTGGCTGATCCAGTATGCATAAACAGTGACGCTCAGAAATCCAGCCACACCCAGCACTCTCTTCAGGCTCTAATGTACGTGAGTTTACCTTCAGTATCAAACCCCTTATCTGGTTAGAATATATTTTAAAGTACTGATGAGTCTACCAGGGGATTATTGTGGTTTATATGGGAGTTATAGGTGGAGAACTGAATGAGTGTGAGGAAAACTAGACTTCTGACCATGATTGTACGTGCTAACAGCCCCAATGCATCCCGTAATAGTAAATATATGAAGTGTGCCGGTATGTACAGTGTGTGTGTGTGTGTGTGTGTGTGTGTGTGTGTGTGTGTGTGTGTGTGTGTGTGTGTGTGTGTGTGTGTGTGTGTGTGTGTGTGTGTGTGGTGAGAGAGAGAGAGAGAGAGAGAGAGAGAGAGAGAGAGAGAGAGAGAGAGAGAGAGAGAGAGACAGACAGACAGACAGACAGACAGACAGACAGACAGACAGACAGACAGACACAGAGAGAGAGAGAGAGAGAGAGAGAGAGAGATTTAGAAACAGACAGACAGACAGACAGACAGACAGAAAAGAATAATGGTTAAAATACAGAAATACAATTACGATGCATTCTTGTACACACACACACACACACACACACACACACACACACACACACACACACACACACACACACACACACACACATGCCCCCGTTGTTAAAAATGTAATTTCTTCTGTTCGCATCTCAATATATTGTTTACCTTTATGTTTTGGAGGTCGACTTTCGCGTCCCCTCCGCCCCGTGACTGCTGTGGAGCCTGTGTTTATTAGGCCTGGCGGGAGAGAGAGAGAGAGAGAGAGAGAGAGAGAGAGAGAGAGGGATTGCAGGAGTCACAGAAGGGGAGACATTGAAGGTGGTGAGCCGAGGGAGTCGTGAGGGAAAGCCACCAGTGTTGTTCTAATGTTGTATGTTAGAGGAGAACTTTGCTTAATTCTTCCTCCCCTGTGTTGCCTTTATTAAGAGTAACTCCCTCCCTGTCCTTCCCTCGTCTTCTCACTCTTATTTGATTTCCTGGAGGTTTTAATCGGTTTTTTTTCATAATCATAGTTTTTTTTTTTCTAGTTTATTGATTTTGTTTTTTTTTCTTTGATTTTTTATTCGTTTTCTTTTTAATCATCTTTTTTTTTTCGTTTATTGATTTTCTGTTGTTTTTTTTAATCTTATTTTTTCTTTTTTTAGTATTCGTTTTTTTTTCGTTTTTTTCTTTTATTGATTTTCTGATTTTTTTTCTTATTTTTCTTTGATTTTAGTATTCGTTTTCTTTTTAATTATCGTGTTTTTGTGAGTTTATCGTTTTCTCTTTTGTCTTTTGTTATATTTCTTTGTTTTTTTTTGGCAGCATTTCCTTTTAATTTATTTTTTTAACATTTTTCTACGGTGCATTTGTTATTATTATTATTATTATTATTATTATTATTACACTTTTTTTCATTTTATCTATATAGTGAGTTTCCCTTTAAATTATGCACGTCCTGTTCCCTTCATTTCATTTCTCGATGTTTTTTTTTTCACATTTTTCTCGGATTTTTGATAATATTTCCTTTATTATTTATTTTTTCACCATTTTTCTACGGTGCATTTATTATTTTTATTTCATTTTATCTTTATAGTGAGTTTCCCTTTAATTATGCACGTCCTATTCCCTTCATTTCATTTCTCAACATTATTTTGTTTTAGTTTATTTTCAGCTGGTGTGTTCCTCCCATTCACGTAATATAATTTTCTCGAGCATTAAATGTTTCTTTATAATATTTTCCTTCAGAGGTGGGAGAGGGGGTCATGTGTCACGTAATCTTACCCTCCGTGTTGTTATTTATTTTCCATCAGGCGGTTCCTATTTAGCACTTTACATGTTCTGCTTCCTTTGGTACAACATTTCTTTAAGGTATTCCTTTATTTTACGTTTTAGCAAGAATAACTCTCATTCTTTTATATTTCCCCACTGATTTCTGACGTAGCTTCATGTTTTTCCTTTTTCGGTTCCCATTCAGCACTTTACATGTTCTGCTTTACCTGCTCTTCCTCTGTAGAAAATTTAATTAAGTTATTTCTTAATTTTATAATTTTTCCAAGAATATCCCTCAAATTTTTCTGACGTACCTTCATTTTTCCGTCTTTATCGGTTCCCATTCAACACTTTACATGTTCTGCTTGACCAACTCTTCTCTCTCTCTCTCTCTCTCTCTCTCTCTCTCTACAAAATTTCATTAAGATATTCCCTCATTTTATAATTTTTGCAAGAATATCCCTCACATTTTCTGACGTAGCTTCATATTTTCTCCTTTATCTGTTCCCATTTAGCACTACATGTTCTACTTTACCTGCTCTTCCCTCTGTACAAAATTTCATTAAGATATTCCCTAATTTTACGTTTTAGCAAGAATATCCCTCATTCTTTATAATTCCCCTCTAATTTCTGACGTACCTTCCTCTTTTCTCCTTTAATTCTGAATTTTTATGCCTTTCTCTTTGTATTTGCCCGAATGAGGAGTGTCAGTAAGGTGGTGTTAGGTCCAGATGTCATTGCCTGGAACGAGACTCTGGTTCAAGGTCACTGGTTCCGATACTTTAACCTTTAGCACGGTCATAGGAGGGAGAGAGAGAGAGAGTGTGTGTGTGTGTGTGTGTGTGTGTGTGTGTGTGTGTGAGAGAGAGAGAGAGAGAGAGAGAGAGGGGGTTAAAACGAGTAGATTATTAGAAAGAAAAATAGGAAGAGATAAAAAAAATATATAAAAGAAATAACAAGACGAAATGAAAGAAGAAAAGGACGAATTACTGAAGAAAAATGAAGAAAATACAAGTAAATGAATGATTAAAAAAAATGAATGAAAAAAAGGAAAGAAGACAAAATGAAATAAAAAAATATATATACTGAAGAAACGAAGAAAAAAACAAGGAAATGAGCAAAGAGAAAAAAAAAAAAAAAAAAATAAACAAAACCAGAGAGAGAGAGAGAGGAAGGGATAAAAGAGAGGGAAGGGAAAGAGAGGAGAAGCAACGAGAGAGAGAGAGAGAAAGAGATAGAGAGGGAGAGGGGGAGAGAGAGGTATGGAAGGGAAGGAGGGAGGAAGGGTGACCGTGTTTTAAGGGCGTTCAGGACAAGTTCGGGGTAATTGTTTGTTTATCTGTGTGAGTTAATCGGTCGCAGTACATTTAATGGCGCACTTACGGATTTGTAAAGTTTCCCCCTTGCTACTCTTTTTTTTAATCCGTTTTTCCTTATTTCGTGTTTGTTCTCATTTATTTAGCTTGATACATAAGAGAGAGAGAGAGAGAGAGAGAGAGAGAGAGAGAGAGAGAGAGAGAGTTCATAATTATTTGTTTGTTCTATTTATATTGATACGTGTGGTTCTGGCAGAGAGAGAGAGAGAGAGAGAGAGAGAGAGAGAGAGAGAGAGTAGAGTCATAATTGTGTTTGTCCTATTTATTTATTTTGGTACGTATGGTTATGGCAGAGAGAGAGAGAGAGAGAGAGAGAGAGAGAGAGAGAGAGAGAGAAGGGGGGGGTTCAGTCAATAAGATATACGAGCCAAGACCAATTTGTTGTAGGATGGCAGGGATAAAATTCCTGTTATGAGCACATTTCCTTTTCTTTTTCTCTCTAATATTTCCTTTAGACAGTTCCGCCATCCACTCATCGTCTCTTCCTCTTCCTCTTCCTCTTCGTCTTTCCCTCCATCCGTAGCTGATTGTTTCTTTCTTTTATCTTATCTTTCATTCCACCTGTTATTTATTTTTCCCTCACTTTTAATTTTTCTTTCTATTTTTACCTCTTTCTATTTTCTACTATCATTTTTCTATTGCTTTTGTCTTTCTATGTTAGTCCTTTTCTTATTTATGTTTGTTTCTCCGTTTATCCTTTCTCTACCCTTCCATTTATTCCAATTTTTTGTCTGTTTTCATCTTCCGTTCTTTGTTTGGTTTATTTTTTTTTTCATTTATTTTAATCTTCATGTCTCTAGTGACTTTCTTGCTTTATCTTCCAATGGTAGTCCTTATTCTTATTTATGTTTCCTTTTCTTTCATTAGTTTTCCGTTTATTTATCTCAACCTTTTCCATTTATTCCAAGTTTTATCTGTTTTCATCTTTCTTCCTTTGATTGATTTATTTTTGTCTTCATTTATTCTATTCTTCATTTCTCTAGTATCTTTCTCCCTGTGTATTTTATTCATTCATTTTTCCTTATCTTATTCTGTCTTATCCTGTAGATGTCCCATTCTTATTATTCTCTCTCTCTCTCTCTCTCTCTCTCTCTCTCTCTCTCTCTCTCTCTCTCTCTCTCTCTCTCTCGTCTGTTTCGCCCTGCCTGTTTCGAGTGGCAATAACTTCTATTTTTACACCGCTGTTCACTCACTTCATCTCTCCATCTACTCGTTTCTATGTTTTCCCTTCAACCGTTGCGTGTGTATTTCATTGTTACTCTCTCTCTCTCTCTCTCTCTCTCTCTCTCTCTCTCTCTCTCTCTCTCTCTCTCTCTCTCTCTCTCTCTCTCTCTCTCTCTCTCTCTCTCTCTCTCTCTCTCTCTCTCTCTCTCTCTCTCTCTCTCTCTCTCTCTCTCTCTCTCTCTCTCTCTCTCTCATCCGTCTTTATTTAATTCGTGTTTTATTTTAATCTCTGTTCTTTTATTTCTATTTTCTGTGTGTGTGTGTGTGTGTGTGTGTGTGTGTGTGTGTGTGTGTGTGTGTGTGTGTGTGTGTGTGTGTTTAATTTCAGTGTTTCTCATAGTTCATTCCTTTTTTTTCTACGTTTCTACCTCTCATTCTGTTCACGGTATTTTTTTTTTTTTTTTACCTCTTATTTTCTTTTTTTTTCATTCAATGTTGATGTTCTTTCCTAATTCTTATTATTGTTGTTATTGTGATTATTCTTGTTATTGTTCCACGGTGTTTTGTATGTTTAAGGTTTATTTTTCCATGTTATATTTCGTCGTCGTCGTCGTCTTTGTTGTTTTTGTTGTTGTTGTTGTTGTTGTTGTTGTTGTTGTTGTCGTTGTTTTCTAAATGTTCCGTATAATAATTTTCCCTTGTTCAGTATTGTCCTACATGTTCGTCCTTTTTTTTTCAAGATGTAAAAAAAAATCCTTATATCTACACCTGCTAGTCTCTCTCTCTCTCTCTCTCTCTCTCTCTCTCTCTCTCTCTCTCTCTCTCTCTGGTAATCACCGCCAACACGCCAGGTCTCGCCTCGTCGCCGCCCCGCAGCCTGCCTCTCAGGACTCGTAAATTACCTGCTCCAGCCAACCTGTCGTAAAGTTTATAGGCGCCGCTTGGGTTTTGCCCAGAGAGAGAGAGAGAGAGAGAGAGAGAGAGAGAGAGAGAGAGAGAGAGAAAGAGACAGAGAGACAGGCAGACAGAATGCCATATACTGAAATAGACGTGCAGATAGACAGAAAAATAGAAAGGAAAACATGTAGATTACCGCATGGAAAGGCAGAAACATTGAATTCACACACAGAGAAGATGTTGAGACCTAAATAGACAGACATATAGGTAGAGGTACAGAGAAGTAAGTGAATGAAGCTAAAAAATGGGTAAAAAACAGAAGACAGAATCCACAGAGACGCAAAAACGATTAACGGACAAACACTCCTTCCTTCGTCTCCCCTCATCCCTCTGTGCCGCCCAACCGCCGCCGCCGCCGCCTCTCCAGCCGCTCACAGGCAAAGGAAACTCAAGAAGCATTGTGAATTTAAGCTAGGAATCGGGTTTGACTGCTTATTATTACAAGACACACAATACACAACACAGCACACACACACACACACACACACACACACACACACACACACACACACACACACACACACACACACACACACACACACACACACACACACACACACACACACACACACACACACAGAAGACTAAGCACACCTCGGGAATTTATACTCCATTAATGTTCACCTGATGTTACTTATTTGTATAAATTGTTGCTCATTATAGTGGTGGGCAAGACTTAACACTGCTGGCGGCTCTCTCAGATTTGTGTTCCTCGCTGTGCAGGTGTAAGACGAGAAAATGTCTTGCTGCACACAATGTAAGAAGCATACGTATCAGAAACGGTGGAGTGCACGTAAAGTGTACCTTGTGAAATGAGCGTCCGATATCAATGAACTTGTTAGTTAGGAAGCCTCCGCCGCCGCTCCAGGACCTGACGTGCTCGTGAAGGAAGAAAACTTTTGGATCATCATATAAAAGTTTAACAAAATCGTGCTCTAACTCCATGCTGATAACCAGAGTATATGTTTAATAATCTTGTATACGTACTGCATGTATGATTATAGGCGAATATACATTGAAATATATACTTACTACCAGCACACTGAGTAAACACGACACGCATGACTTCTACTAAACCTTACCCTCAGTCTTGCCTCCTCACTGTCCTATCAGGCGAGTCGCAAAAACAAGCGCACGGGACTGCCTAGAAAGTTTTCGTGGTACGTACATCCTTGTATCCATCCACGAGGCAAGATGTAAATGTTTTTTTTCTAGATTTTACGTTGAGGCTTATTTACTTTCATCCCGCGTGTCCTAACAAGCAATTAACAAGGGCGGGAGCAGAGTGCAGCTTTGTGCGTTTACTTTTATCTACAAAATGAGACGGGAAAAGTCAATTACTTGATTCCCTTTCTTATTCTCTCATGTCGTAACGGCCGACCAACAAAAGACGAGGACAGAGGACAAAAAACAAACTCTACCAAGCGATCAACAAAAACGAAGACAAAAAAAAAAAAAAAAAAAAATCTCCAGGAAAGAAGTGACTCCTTGGGCTTGATATCATGCACGGAGTAAAGACGACAATGATATGAAGTTTTCTTCTGTTGATTTTCTCAGGGAGTAGTTCAGATACAAAAAAAGGGTATGAGACAGAACACTCCTTTGCTCTCTGCCATCTATCCTCTGGGAGACTCGGAACCTCTGAATCACTCGACTGCCCTGAAAAGCCTCTAATTAGATATACACTGATTTTGAAGAGTGTGTTTAATGAATGTAATAACAAATTTTAAACTTCTACATTATTAAGACGATGAATATTCTTGAGAATCGAAGTAATAATATTTGTGGCCTTTGAAAATACTGGTGGTGAGAGAACAAGACGTTTCTGAATGCGGTAATAGATAAAAAAAAAAGTCAAGAGAATGCCTGAGGGAAGGAAAAGCTTGACGTGCGCTATTTTGACAAACACGTGTCACTGAAGAATATTAAAGGGAACAGAAGAAACACTAAGGGTTGGTAAAAAGACACTCAGGATGTGTTAATGGAAGCAATACTGCACCCAACCCAGCAAGGTGGGTGGGAAACCTTCACTTAAATGTTTCACTGAGCATGCACTAAATTTGAGACGGAACACACCCATTTTTACCCACCTAAGAGAATACACACACACACACACACACACACACACACACACACACACACACACACACACACACACACACCACTGACATAATGATGTTTGCACGATCTCACCACTACTTGAGTTAATGGTTAAAGCAAATCCTCAAATAAGTGAGGCAGTAATAGCAGGGTGAGTGAGTGAGCCAGCCAGCCAACCAGCCATGAGCCAGCAAGGGGAGGGCGTGGTGGTGGTGGTGGTGGTGGTGGTGGTGGTGATGCATGAAGGTGAGGGAAAAGTAGAAAAATATTTACCGTATCCGAGATGATATTAAGTTGCAGAAATATTGAAATCGTGGCGTGTAAGTGTAATGAGGAAGGTGAAGCAATGTTGTGGATGGATCTCGTAATTTGCGTCTTTCGTCTTACTTCCTTGCCTCTCAATCATTCACTCCACTTTATGATGCGTGTGGCCTTGCGATACTTATTTTTGTGTTGCTCTCTCTCTCTCTCTCTCTCTCTCTCTCTCTCTCTCTCTCTCTCTCTCTCTCTCTCTCTCTCTCTCTCTCTCTCTCTCTCTCTCTCTCTCTCTCTCTCTCTCTCTCTCTTCTCTTTTTTGCTCTTCACCTCCTTTTTTTTTCTATCCGTCTGCTTCATGTCACTGTCTGTATGTTCATCTCTCCTCTCTCCTTCCCTCCCTCATCTTATCTCCTTTCGTCCCTTCATTGCACTTCCCTCATTCTTCTCTCGCATGTCTCCTTCCATTTCCATTAACCTTCCCTTCATTCCTCCCTCCTACCCTTCCCTGCTTCCCTCCTTAGCTCCTGCCTCCCATAACTCATCGGGCTCCTTAAGTAAGATGGAAGGAAGCTTTTATTTAGAGTGAACCCTAAAAAAACTCGGCAAAAATGTGTACTGTGCTGAGAGGATCTATTAAGTTTACGGCCACAAGTAAAGTGAGCTGCTTATCACGCCTTTGTAGGGGTGCAGAGAGGGAGAGAGAGAGAGAGAGGGTGTGAAGGCAGAAGAAAAAGATGTAAATGGAGAAATGACGATGAAAATAGTAGTGGGAGTAGTAATAGCAACAGCAGATGGTAATAGTGTGAAGAAGGCAAAGATATGTAGGGGGTAAAGAATAAAAAGGAAGGTAAAAGTAGTGAATAATGAACAATATTAGGAACAAGAATATGAAAGAGAACGAAGATGGTTAAGGTACAGAAAAATAGTACTGAAGGAGCACCAGAGAGAGAGAGAGAGAGAGAGAGAGAGAGAGAGAGAGAGAGAGACTAAATACCACCAAGACGAATACAATAGTAAGAATTCTAATAAATATAAAAAAGGTTTATTAGAAAAAAACTAATCTTTCTCTCTCTCTCTCTCTCTCTCTCTCTCTCTCTCTCTCTCTCTCTCTCTCTCTCTCTTAATTATGCTAATGAGAATAATAAGATTGAATTCAGCTTTTTTGCCTCATTTCTTGCTTGGTTGCGGAAATGGTGGTGGTGGTGGTAGTGATGATGGTGGTGGTGGTGGTGGTGGTGGTGGTGGTGGTGGTGGTGGTGATTGAGATCTTAGGAAATGGTACATAATTGTTTTATTGATAACGTGTATTAAATTATTATCGTAAAATCCGATTCACTTTTTCATTGATATATTTAGTGTGTTCTTGTTTTTTTTTTTTTTTTGTTCTTTTGGTCTTACTCTTGTTTTTCCAGTTCTTGTTCTTATTTTTCTCTTCTGTTATCTATTTTTCTTCTTCCTCAGATACCTCACCTTATGACAAACAGGAGGAAATTTTATGTCTTCTTTTTGTTTTCTTTTGCTTTCCTCCCTCTCTTCCTTTTCTTCATATCCTTTTTCCTTACATATTCCCCTTCATCTCTCCCCCTCCCTTCCTCGTACTGCATATTTCCCTATCTTCCATATATGCTCCCCTTTGTGGTTCTTCCTCTCTTCCTCCTCTTCATACTCTCTTTCTTCCATATATCCTCCCTCTTGCAATTTTTCCCTCTCTTCCTTGTCTTCCATATTCTATACTCTCCACCTCCTTCATATAGTTCCCTTGTGTTTCTCCCTCTCTTCCTTGTCTTTTATATTACATCCCTTCCATATATCCTCCCATATTTCATTCTTCTCTTATTATCTTTCTCCTTCCATGTATCCCTTCCCTTGCTTATCCTTATCTATTTCTCATCCATATTCTCCTTCCATATATCTCCCCTTCACTCTTCACCACCACCATCACCGCCGCCACTGCCGCCTCCACCGCCGACACGACCCTCACAAGCCACCAGATCGTGTCATCTCGCAATCAGCCCGCGAATCTCCACGGGACTGTCCTGCTGCCCGCCTCGCCGGCCTTCACCTGGCCCCAAACTGGCTTAATTGACGATAATTATGGAGCGAGACAAGGTGGTCGGTGATTATATTCAAATTTTTACGAGCAGCCTGGGCGAGGAGCGAGGGGACAGCGGCGTGGGGCGGCGGATGAAGGTGAGGGTGACAGCGAGGGGTGGCGAACGGGCGAGATAGTGAGACGCTGGCCTTGTCCTCGGAAAGTGGTGCATCTTGTTGGTGTTGGTCCTGAGGCTGACGTGGGTGTGGCTGGCGTGCCTTGCGGGGGAAGCGAGAGTGGCCAGGTTGTCATTAGAGTATTAGGAAGGAAAAGGAAGCTGTCTAGAGGAAGCCTTCAAGCCTATAGACATACGCGTGGTAGTCGCTTTCATAATGGACAAATTTTTATGACCACGGAACATTTACCTAGTGTAATAGCCCCTTAAAATAGGTCTTAATTCTTACTACCCCTCGTAAATTTTCCTAGTATCTGTTTAATTGAGTGAGAAACCTGAGGAATAAGCTTTTTTTTCAAGCGAGAGTGGTTTTAGCCAAGACCAATAAATATGACAGCGATGAGAAAAGGCCCACTGAAGGTACCAGTCCATAATAAGATAGAAAAAAAGAGAAGTCTGAAATATAATACGATAATCTGTAGTGTTTTGTGTCTATGTGCCTTGTGTGTGTGTGTGTGTGTGTGTGTGTGTGTGTGTGTGTGTGTGTGTGTGTGTGTGTGTGTGTGTGTGTGTGTGGTGTGATTTGCTGTGTAGACTTTAGAATTGTGTGTCTTACTAACAGATGAGTGTTTAAAGAATATTACTTCTTTATTCCTTCATTCCAGAGAGAGAGAGAGAGAGAGAGAGAGAGAGAGAGAGAGAGAGAATCATGTCTTGTGCATAGATATTTTAATCCTCCAGTGTATGGGATGTCTCACAGAACAATACAATATCGGGATGGTGAAAACAGTGGTGAACAATGCGATTAATGACGATGATGGCGGTACAATGACGGGAATGGTGACAGGGACGGCAATGGTGACAGTGATGGTGAGTTATGGCGGCGATAGTGGTGAGTGTGATTATATTTTCTAAACAGCTCATTTCCATACCGTGTGGAGGGTTATGAGATGATAGGAGGAGAAGGGAGAGGAATAAGAAGAATAGGAGAAGGAGGAGGAGGAGGAGGAGGAGGAGGAGGAGGAGGAGGAGGAGAAGAAGGAGGATTAGGAAGAGGAAGAGGAGGAGGCAAAGCGAGGAAGGCAAACCATGTCACTCGACCAGTTCAGATTGACTTACTGGTGGTGGTGGTGGTGGTAGTGGTGCTGGTGGTGGTGGAGGTGATGACTTGCAACTGTACAGGAGAAGCACAAAGGAGCACAAAGAAGAAACAAGACCAGCACAAGACTTCCTGACTCCTACGGTTATTGACAAACTATGTTATTTTATGTACCTTCATAGTTATAAGATTGAAGAAGGTGAAGGAAGGAAGGAAGGAAGGAAGGAAGGAAGGAAGGAAGGAGCCGTTCATAATGTTGTAGTGCTGGTGACGGTTGTGGTGACTAGAACAAGAAGAAAGGAAGATAGATCATGGTACTTGCAATTATTCAAACACGCCTTACTCTCTCACCTCGACAAATTTTTAAGTCCCTATAGACGAGTGGCAGAGTTTTCATGACAGTTTCTCCTTATGATAAACTAGAAATCTTGCTAATCTATCACCAGAACCACAAAAATATCATTAAACACATGAGTATCTTCAACTAAAAACCTTTGAAAACAGGCGTGAGAGAGCATAGCGTTCTGAACACGGTGGTGGAGGTGATAGTAGTAGTGGTAGCATAAGTAAGGCAGGATCACATGAGGTTAGGCGGTGGAGGAGGAGGAGAATCACGAGGAGGAAGAGGATGGTGGTGGTAACGTAGCGTGGGTTGGCTGGCATAGCGTGGCATAGCGTGGCGTGGCGTGGCGTGCGTGGGTTTACTGGTGCAGATAATGGCGAGGTGACGAGGTGAGAGGTGGCCGCTGATCACTTAAGATAAATACCCACCCTCGTGTTGTTCTCGCACCCGCTGGAAAGGTGGTGGTGGATGTGGTGGTGGTGGTGGTGGAATAGTTGAGACTGGTGTGCTGACTTGATGATTGGATAACACTGGTGGTGAGAAGGCGGCACTATGGGTGATGATGGGGTGGTGATGTGTGGTGTTGAGGGTGTGGTGGGGTAGCTGATAATGGTGTCTTAGTTTATTTATGTACTCATTTAGTGGAGGAGGTGAAGTTAAGGTTACTGAGGTGAAGGTTGTGGTGTTGGTGATAGTCGTAGTGGTAGTGGTGGTGGTGGTGAATATAATAGTATAAATAGTGAAGCACAAAAATAAAAGAACTGTGATAGAAGGAAGTAGTAGTAGAAGTAGTAGTAGTAGTAGTAGTAGTAGTAGTAGTAGTAGTAGCAGTAGTAATAATAACAGTAGAAGTGATATTGGCAGTGTTGAAAATGCCACTGGTGCAGATATAACGACAGTCTGACACAAATATACTACTGAAACAAACATCGAAAAAGAATCAAATCATAAAAATACAAAAAAAAACTTGTAGCTGTAGTGATGGTGGTGGTGGTGGCGGCGGCGGCGGTGGTGTTAGCGGGGACGGAGATCAGTAGTGACGTAAGGGTGGAGAGTGTGGGGGGTGTTGATGCGTGCCCGGAGAGTGAGTGCACGTCATTATAGTGAAGGGAGTGTTGAATTGAGGGTTGGGGGAGAGGGGACTGTGGTAAGCGGCTTAATGTTAGGGCGTTGGGGCTGTTTGAGGCTGTTTAGGGGAGTTTGGGGGCTGTTGAGGGTGGCTTGGCACGCTTAGAGAGAGAGAGTGACACAGAGAAACGGAGAAAGTGAAATGAAGAACAGTAAGAATGAAAGGGAGTAAGGAGTAAGTTGAGGTGGGGAGGAGAGGAGGAGAGAGGGGAAGAAAGCTTGAAAGAAAGGTTTTACATAGACCAGGGAGTTATTTGGGTACTAATAATGAAGGGGAGGAGTGGTGGGGGTGACTGGGTGGAGAGGGAGAGAGAGAGAGGAGAGGGAGAGGGAGAGGGAGGAAGGGAGGGGAGGGTGAGTTATAGCATTGAGGTAAATCGGTGCTCTGTCCCCTTCTCTTACAAGGTTTTATTGGCAATTGTGGGTCGTCTTTTTCATGTCCCTCTATTGCTTAGCCAGCGATTTACAGACTATTTTCTTTCTTTTTGCCGTGGATAATCATGTCTTAATCCTCTCTCTCTCTCTCTCTCTCTCTCTCTCTCTCTCTCTCTCTCTCTCTCTCTCTCTCTCTCTCTCTCTCTCTCTCTCTCTCTCTCTCTCTCTCTCTCTCTCTCTCTCGATTCCCGGAGAAACTATTATTAATTTTTTTTGCCCTGATTTATTTATTTACTGATTCTTGTAAAACTATTCCCGTTGGACGTGTAGCACAGAGAGAGAGAGAGAGAGAGAGAGAGAGAGAGAGAGAGAGAGAGAGAGAGAGTGTGTGTGTGTGTGTGTGTGTGTGTGTGTGTGTGTGTGTGTGTGTGTATGTGTGTGTGTGTGTGATATAGATACGTGTCCCCCCAAAAAAAAAGGCAACTAGATTGATATTTTTTCAATCTCTCTTCTGTGAAAACCCACCCACGCAGACACACACACACACACACACACACACACACACACACACACACACACACACACACACACACACACACACACACACACACACACACACACACACACACACACACACACACACACCCCCCCACACACACACAGCGGCCAATTAACCCTGGCGACCCCTACCTAGCAGAGCCGCCACATAAAGACACAACTCAGACGAAATGTAATCAACAAACTATAAAAAAAAAGAAGGGAATTACCGTGAGGACCTGAAACCCTGAAGGCTGTGGTGGTGGTGGTGGTGGTGGTGGTGGTGGTGGCTTGGGAGGAAACGAAGCACGAGGAGGAGGAGGTGGTGGTGGTGGTGGTGGTGGTGGTGGTGATAATGTTGTCCCCGCAGCGTTGTAAGTAATAATAGACGCAGGCGACTCGTAAATATCACCTTTTTATTCACGTGGTAGTGTCACCTGTGCTGTTTTTGTTGATTCCAATATTTATCTTTGCCTCTCACGTGTGTGTGTGTGTGTGTGTGTGTGTGTGTGTGTGTGTGTGTGTCCCTGCATGCCTCACATTGCACTTGTATTTTATCCTCTTTCTTTCCCTCTCTTTCTCTTCCTTCCTTCCTTTTTCTCTTTCGCTCTTTCTTTCTCTTACCTTCCTTCATTATCTACCCACTGTCGCCGTCACCACCAGTGCCACCCACCCTTGCCTCACTCCTTCCTACACACGCACGCACACACACACGCAGTTGTCGCCTTGTCGTGTGCCGGATCGTCCCCTCCTGCTAGCGTGTTCAAATTAAACAATTATGTCGGCCGAAACACAGCAGCAGCTCCCTGTCACCTTTCCTCCGCCCCTCGCTGCCTTAAAGTCCCCCTCGGCCCTCGCTTCTCTCACGCAGCCCCCAAGCAGGACGATACAAGGCCCCTCTCTCATATATCCAGGTGGCATTCCGTGTAGGAAGGTCTTAGTTATATTTATCCTTCAGTTTAATAAGATATATTAGGTTAATAAAGGATAGTTTTTTCTCTTATGGATATTTTCTCACGATTCTCTCTCTCTCTCTCTCTCTCTCTCTCTGACACTGTGATTATTTTTTTCATGCTCCCAGTTTTGTTTTTCCACGACTTCTTGTAAAAATATTCCCACCATGCTTGTAGCAGTGTGTGTGTGTGTGTGTGTGTGTGTGTGTGTGTGTGTGTGTGTGTGTGTGTGTGTGTGTGTGTGTGTGTGTGTCAGCCAGCTATAAATATATAAGCATAGATCAATTTCTTTTTTCAGTCTTTCTCCTGTAAACATACATCCCTTGCTCCCTTCTCTCTCTCTCTCTCTCTCTCTCTCTCTCTCTCTCTCTCTCTCTCTCTCTCTCTCTCTCTCTCTCTCTCTCTCTCTCTCTCTCTCTCTCTCTCTCTCTCTCTCTCTCTCTCTCTCTCTCTCTCTCTCTCTCTCTCTCTGATATACCATCCACAGTCCTTTACATCTCTTCTACCCTATCACGCCTCTCCTAACCGCTACCTCGCATCCCTACCCAGTACATTGTAACCCATATAAACACTCCTTACAAAGCCCTCAGTCACTCAGGCACTCATAGATCAGCACTACCCAAGCTATTATTCTCCTCAGTGTTCTGTAAGTCTCACTATTTATCCCTTTAACAGAGCGCGGTTTAGCAGTCTCTCATGTTATTGACTCGTTCTCTTTCTACGCTAAGGATTTTTCTCAACGACTCCTTTTTTCTGTCTAATATAGCCAATTCATAGTCCTCGATAAATGTTTCGTGTGGATTTGTTTCTTGGTAAGCGTAGTCTTTAAGAGAGTATAGAAGTTAAGAGGAATTTAAGACAAGATGGTGAAAGATAAGATGATAGGCTGATTAGAAGGTTGTTGGCGGTTCGATATATGGTTCATGTATTTGTTTATCCCTTTAGTAATGGGACACTTTTTTACCTTAAGATTTGTGTACGATTATAGCATTTTTATTGACATTAAGAAGGGTGTATGGAGGGCAGAAGATTAATGGCCACAGTCTTCATTATTTTCATCTCACCCACATCCGAGTTTCTGAAGCTGTATAGAATCACCAAATAGTAAGCAGAATTGATATGGAAATGCGCCATGGTCCTGAATGGGTTGATATTTTGGCTTGAGTGTTTAAACCTTTAGATCGTTTTCTTCCCATCTGTCTCTCATAGAAGCTTAACTAAATTCGTCCTTGTCTCTCTCTTTCCTCTGTTCAGACACCCTCTCCCTTTCCCTTTACATTTCATTAGCCTGTATGGTTCGGAACAACGATTTCTCTTCCTCTTCTCCACTGATTTCTGTCATCCTAATACCCACTGTCCATACAGAACACCTTCTTTCACACCTCTTAATATAGTGTCTTGCATTCCCTCATGTTTCCTTCCCTATATCTTCCTCAGTATCTCGTTTTGCAGCGCCTGACAGCCTGGCTTCACCTCACAGCTTCCACCAACACACTTCATCTCATCTCCCCCTCCTCTCTTCTTCGCTTCCTTCCTTCCTTTCTCCATCTCCATCGTCCTTTCTTCAGCAGGGTAACATAACGTACCTTCCTTCCTCTCAAGACTTGCCCTCTTCTCCCCTTCCAACACACACACACACACACACACACACACACACACACACACACACACACACACACACACACACACACACACACACACACACACACACACACACACACACACACACACACACACACACACACACACACACACACACGTCCCGTTTACATTATAGAACGCTTCACCTGCCTGTAGCGTGTCTGCCTTCCTCCCTCCCTTACCTGTCACTCCTCCTCCTCCTCCTCCTCCTCCTCAACGCACTTGGAAGCCTTTTTTTCAGTCTCCCGTCAAGTTGTTCCCTGCCATGCGACAAGGAAGGAAAAAAGGGAAGGAAGAAAAGGAAGGAAGGAAGGAGGAAGGGAATGTATTTGCCTTGATGTCTTCCTTGGGTGAGAAGACAAGTTTGTACTAATTGAGATGCTCTTCGTATTTTATTTTTTTTGCGTTTTTTTCTTTTCTTTTCCATGTTCTTATCGTGTGTGGTTCTTTGAGTGTGTTGGGTATATTGTTTTTGTGTCTTATTTTCTTTATTTCATCGTTTTCTTGATTTTTTTCCTTATCAGTGTGTTAATTAGACTATATTCTTTTTCGTTTTTTTTTTTTCCTTCTTTTCGATTTTCGTTTTTCATGTTAGTGTAGGTTTTTTTTCTTTTTTTTTTGTCTCATTTCCTTCATCCTTCATCACTAAGTCCTTTTGCTTTTTGCTTTCTTGATCTTCCTTTTACATTTCCCGCTCTTTCTTTGTTTTTCTTTTACTTCTTTTTTCCTTCATTTAATTCTTTTCTCAACAGTCTCATTGAATTCTGCCTTCATTTCTCTTGCTCTTTTTCCTTTTTTCTTCATCCTCTTACATCTCTCGCCCTTTCTTTTTTTTCCTTTTGTCTCGTTTCTTCCTTCTTTTTCTTCTTTTTTTCCACCAATCATTGATTTCTCCCTTCATTTCCAAGTTCATTTGCTATTTTTCCTTTTTTTCTTCATCTTCTTACATCTCTCGCCCTTTCTTTCTTTTTCTTTTTCCTTTGCCCTTTTTCTTCC
>NC_059294.1:28540311-28552811 GCF_017591435.1 Portunus trituberculatus
ATTCCCTCCCTATCTCCCTCTCTCGTCTTCCCGTCCTCTCTCTCTCTCTCTCTCCCCGCATACCTCCCGCTCCTCCCGGCCGCACACTGGAGGCATATTGGTGCAGCTCGAGGCTTCAACACGCATCACTCGGAGCTCCAAATAGGGACAAGCAGACGAACCCAGAGGAGAGGGACAATATTTAGTTAAACCAGCTCTCTCTCTCTCTCTCTCTCTCTCTCTCTCTCTCTCTCTCTCTCCAGTAATTTATTTTTTTCTTAGTTTCTTGTGTGATATTTATATTTTTTTCTGAAGTATGTATTCTTCTCTCTCTCTCTCTCTCTCTCTCTCTCTCTCTCTCTCTCTCTCTCTCTCTCTCTCTCTCTCTCTCTCTCTCTCTCTCTCTCTCTCTCTCTCTCTCTCTCGCGTCAAGTGGAGTAGCTGACCGCTCACTTTTTTTTTTTTTTTTTTTTTTTTTTTTTTTTTTTTTTTTTTTTTTACCTCCCCCTCCTCTCCTTTTATTGTTTGTTTGCTTTGAGGCGCTGAGATGGACGTCCCTCTCCTTCTTCAGTTCCTCCGGCGTGAAAGGCTTGTCTGCTCACACCTTCTGCTCCTTCTCCTCCTCCAGCAACAGTCCTCCTCTTCATCCTCCTGCATCTCCTCTTCCTCCTCCTCCTCCTCCTCCTTTTCCTCCTTCTCCATCTTGTAGTAGCCAATTCCTGCATTAGCCACTCAAGCAGCAAGACATAAAGCGCGTCACTTTGCACAGTTTACGGCCCAGTCTTTATCAGAGGCACGAGTGGCTTGCTTTTGGCGGTCCATCCTTGGGTCTAGGTGGCCTCATAGCGCTCTGAGGTGTCCACGTGCCCCTGCTGCGCTCTACGAACTTTTTGAGATATCTTGTGAGTCAATGTTGTGTCTTTGCTCTCTCTAGGTTTGTATTTGTGGTTTTCTTCTTCTTCGGTTTATTTTGTGGTACATTAACCTCTTGAATACTGGGACGCATTTTTGCCACAATTTATAGGTAGGATTAGACGATTTTGTTGATATTAGGAAGGGTCTATGGAGGTCAAAAGATTAAGGGCCAGAGTCTTCACTATTTCAATCCTCAGATAAGTTCCTGAAGCTGTGTAAAATTGTAGAATTGCCAGATAGTAAGCAAAATAAGTATGAAAACACGTCATGGTACTGAAGGGGTTAAGGCAGTTTTCTGAGGTACTTTTTTTCAGATTCCCACGTCGTTTTTTGATAGATTGGAAAATTTTTACGCATATCGAGAGAAGAGTTTAGCTGTTCGTGAGTTGCTGTGGTGTAAGTTTAGGCAATTTTTCTTCCATGTATATTCAGATCAGTACGTTGTTAATGCACTGTGAGGACTTCCTGAGATGTTAGTGAGGGGTCTGCTTTTTATGGGTTGCTACTGTGGTCTTGTTCTTTGGGATACTGTGGGGGAAGGTTGACACATTTCATATACGTGTGTTTGGATCAGTACGTTGTTACTAATGGACTGTGAAAATTTGCTGAGTTGCCTTGAGATTCTTAGTAGTTTTATAAGGTGGTTTTGCTGTTCTTTGGCTTAATGTGGTGCTTTTGTATTATTTGAGGTGAAACTGGCGAAGGGCAATAAAAAATACTAAAAGGTCCACTTAATTGCCAATCCCCTTACAGGTCAAAGCCAAAAGAAAGGGACAAATATCTTGAAACCTCCCTCTTAAAAGTAATCAAGGCGTAGGAAGATGGAAATACAGAACCAGGTAGGGAGTTCCAAAGGTTACCAGAGATGAAGGCAATCACTACAAATCAACTACCTTCTTATGGGGACTTTTCAATTGATATGAATGTTTCTTTGGGGACATTCGTAGGCGTTAAAGAGGTGTGTCTATTGTTCTTTGCTGTTAGTACCGTAAGACAATTATTCCACTTTATAGCCTTTCTTTTCTTGGATGTTCTCATGTATCCTTAGGCTTTCTGTGGCATTGTGGGGTAACTTCAGAAATTTCAAGGTATTTTTAAAGATACATTGAGGTAGGTTTGTTTTCTTCTGTGTTGTGGGATGATTTAAAGCATTTCATCCCTATACACACACACACACACACACACACACACACACACACACACACACACACACACACACACACACACACACACACACACACACACACACACACACACTGACAGAAACAGGCGAAATAAAGAAGATGAGGCGAGTAAGCAGATCATTCTCGGCTAAAGGGTGGAAATGATGACTTTTAAATACTTTGTGAGGCCATATATTTCCTCCTCTTCCTCTATTATTCTATCTTCTTCTTCTTCTTCTTCCTTCTTCCTTCTTCCTTCCTTCTTCCTTCCTTCTTCTTCTTCTTCTTCTTCTTCTTCTTCTTCTTCTTCTTCTTCTTCTTCTTCAATAGATATCAGTCATATGTATTGGTGTCTGTGTTTTCTCCCGTACTAATGGAGCCAATTAATGTTGTAGGGCCTCTCTCTCTCTCTCTCTCTCTCTCTCTCTCTCTCTCTCTCTCTCTCTCTCTCTCTCTCTCTCTCTCTCTCTCTCTCTCTCTCTCTCTCTCTCTCTCTCTCTCTCTCTCTCTCTCTCTCTCTCTCTCTCTCTCTCTCTCTCTGGGTTTATGCCTACAGGTGTGTGTGTGTGTGTGTGTGTGTGTGTGTGTGTGTGTGTGTGTGTGTGTGTGTGTGTGTGTGTGTGTGTGTGTGTGTGTGTTTTATGTGAGCCATTAGGTGTGCAGTTTATGTACGTGTTAGTTACAAGTACACACGTGAATGCTTTACGGCTGTTTGTTAGTATATATTGTGTTTATCTTGTGTGTGTGTGTGTGTGTGTGTGTGTGTGTGTGTGTGTGTGTGTGTGTGTGTGTGTGTGTGTGTGTGTGTGTGTTTATGTGTGTCTGTCTTTCTGTCACTCACTGCGTTTCCATCTTTCTCATCGGCCTGACAGTCTCTCTCCCTCTCCTTCCTTCTCTCTCTGTCTCTCTCTCTCTCTCTCTCTCTCTCTCTGAAGGAGCCAGCATGATCCTCCAGCGAGCAATATATTTAAGACACGGTTGATTATTCGGGTAATTGAATGCAGAGGGACGCGGTTCAATGGATTAACCCGGCACTGTTTGCTCTGGTCAGCCGAGTAAACAAGAAGGACGAGTTTACCGCGACAGATTAGCCCAGAGAGAGAGAGAGAGAGAGAGAGAGAGAGAGAGGTGGGAGAGGGAATGCGGAACTACTTCACAACAGGAGACCGATTAAGCATTTTAATTTTGCATCGACTATATATTGATTTCTATTTTGGGACCGGTTTAATTTTTTGATAAGGGGAGACAGGGAGGAGGTGCACAGGGAGAGGGAGAAGGAGAGAGAGAGAGAGAGAGAGAGAGGGAGAGGGAGAGGGAGGGAAGCAGAGTCGGTAGGTAGGTAGGTAGGTAACTTGCTCCCGGCGAGGACTTCGGTCACCTGTGAAATTACCTGACCAACACACACACACACACACACACACACACACACACACACACACACACACACACACACACACACACACACACACACACAAACATATGTCTTTCTTTCATTCGCTTTCCAAACACAGGAATGACTGACATAAAATTGACAGGAAAGAGAAGATGGCTTGAATGTGATAAGCCAGTTGACAGAGAGAGAGAGAGAGAGAGAGAGAGAGAGAGAGAGAGAGAGAGAGAGAGAGAGAGAGATTAGGCATGGTTACGTTGTGCTGGTTTTGTTGGGCGGGATTTGTTGGGCGGCTTTAGTTGGACGGGCTGTCATGGGCGGGTTTTCCTGACGTTGGGCTGGAAGAGGTTGGGCGGGTGGGCGCGGCTTCCAAGCATCGCGTTTCCTTATTTACTTCTGTCTGTTCCTTGATATTTATTGCCAGGCGTTGAAGAGATGTCTGGAATAAGCAAGGAGGAGGAGGAGGAGGAGGAGGAAGAAGAGGAGGAAGGAGGCAGTAGTGTGGCTTTGAGGGAGGAGGAGGAGGAAGAGGAGGAACGATGCAGTAGTGTGGCTTTGAGGGAGGGTGGTCTGAGTGTGTGTCTGATTGTGTGTGTGTGTGTGTGTGTGTGTGTGTGTGTGTGTGTGTGTGTGTGTGTGTGTGTGTGTGTGTGTGTTTAGTGAATGCCACTTAGAAAAATATATAGCGCATTGAGTTTTGCTCTCTCTGTCTCTCTCTCTCTCTCTCTCTCTCTCTCTCTCTCTCTCTCTCTCTCTCTCTCTCTCTCTCTCTCTCTCTCTCTCTCAGGTGAAAATGGAAAAGTTTATAAGTTAATATTTTGAAGGTTACAATTATTACTAGAAGCATATCACATTCTCTCTCTCTCTCTCTCTCTCTCTCTCTCTCTCTCTCTCTCTCTCTCTCTCTCTCTCTCTCTCTCTCTCTCTCTCTCTCTCTCTCTACACGTGAGATGATCCGCATTTTCAGGAACTAGTCTTTATTTTTTCCCCTTTTTTCTTCCCCTCAAACTCGCGGATCTGCTCATTTGCGTTGCGTCACGTCGGTTCCAGGGCAGTCATTCTTTTTCCGTTTTTACCATTACTTTTTTTACCTCAGACACAGAGAGAGAGAGAGAGAGAGAGAGAGAGAGAGAGAGGAAGGGAGGGAGGGAAACGTTCTGGTGGTGAAAAATAGTGCTTCGTTAGGTGTGGTGTGGTCTCTCTCTCTCTCTCTCTCTCTCTCTCTCTCTCTCTCTCTCTCTCTCTCTCTCTCTCTCTCTCTCTCTCTCTTCATATCTTATCGCTTGTCTCATTAAAATACAGAGCGAGGACAGAACCACTGCCAACTTTTTCCTTTTCCTTCTTTGTTTCTTTTTCTCTTTCTGTCTGTCTCTCTCAACATTGGGCGAGAGAGAGAGAGAGAGAGAGAGAGAGAGAGAGAGAGAGAGAGAAGCAGTGGGCCTGGTGGTGACAAGAGACACTGATGGCGAGGGTGGTGGAGGTCGTGGTGGTGGTGATAGTGGAGGCAGTGGCAGTAGTAGTAGTAGTAGTAGTAGTAGTAGTAGTAGTAGTAGTAGTAGTAGTAGTAGTAGTAGTAGTAAAAGTAGCAGTAGGAGTTATGTTGGCGGTAATGATAGTAATAAAACGATTGTAAAAAGTTAAATGATGGACACACACACACACACACACACACACACACACACACACACACACACACACACACACACACACACACACACACACACCTCTCTCTCTCTCTCTCTCTCTCTCTCTCTCTCTCTCTCTCTCTCTCTCTCTCTCTCTCTCTCTCTCTCTCTCTCTCTCTCTCTCTCTCTCTCTCTCTCTCTCTCTCTCTCTCTCTCTCTCTCTCTCTCTCTCTCTCTCTCTCTCTCTCTCTCTCTCTCTCTCTCTCTCTCTCTCTCTCTCTCTCTCTCTCTCTCTCTCTCTCTCTCTCTCTCTCTCTCTCTCTCTCTCTCTCTCTCTCTCTCTCTCTCTCTCTCTCTCTCTCTCTCTCTCTCTCTCTCTCTCTCTCTCTCTCTCTCTCTCTCTCTCTCTCTCTCTCTCTCTCTCTCTCTCTCTCTCTCTCTCTCTCTCTCTCTCTCTCTCTCTCTCTCTCTCTCTCTCTCTCTCTCTCTCTCTCTCTCTCTCTCTCTCTCTCTCTCTCTCTCTCTCTCAGTAGGTAGCGTGCGTGACGGGCAGTTACTGGAGGTGTTGGGTTCGCCCTTATCACTCCGCAGAGACACGCAGGAGAGGTGGCGAGCTGACGGCAGGAAGGTGAAGGTGGTGGGCAGGAGAGAGAGAGAAGAGAGAAGAAGAAGAGTGACTCTCGAAGGTGACGGAGAGTTTGCACAGTCAGTTATAGTGTGTGTGTGTATGTGTGTGTGTGTGTGTGTTGCAGTCATAGAAAAATGTAGTATGACAGAAGTTACAGATCGAAATGTTCACACACACACACACACACACACACACACACACACACACACACACACACACACTTTTCTTAACCCTTTTGCTTGTCTGTTGATACTACCATTACTTTCTCTCTCTCTCTCTCTCTCTCTCTCTCTCTCTCTCTCTCTCTCTCTCTCTCTCTCTCTCTCTCTCTCTCTCTCTCTCTCTCTCTCTCTCTCTCTCTCTCTCTCTCTCTCTCTCTCTCTCCTGGTAATAATGCATACTACTGATGGTTTATGAAGGTAAAAAAAAAAAAAAAAATTACCACCACCACCACCACCACCACCACCACCATCAATTTGACAAGCAAAATACGTAACCTTGTGCATTATATTTTCTCCGATAACGTGAAGGAGTTGACGTGGTGGTGTTGTTACTGTTGTTACTGGTGTTACTGGTGTTACTGGTGTCCCTCTCTTCACGTTCATGGGATTTGGGGTGTTCGTGGAATTCTGTGTCGTTTCTTACCTAATCCTCCTCCTCTTACACGTGTTTCTTAGGACTTTTAGTATATAATTGTTTTTATTTTTTACCTCGGTGCGGAAAATATTGATGATAATTATCGTGGTATTCCAAATATTCGTTGCATTTGTAGGTATGTGTTTGTCAGCTTTCTGTTTGCGTCATCACCAAAACTATGTGTTGTTTTAACCTCTTCAGTACTGAGATGCATTTTTACCTTGAGTTTTAGGTGTGATTTGACGATTTTTACTTACATTAGGAAGCGTCTATGGAGGTCAAAAGACTAATGCCCACAGTCTTTGCTATTCTGAAGCTGTGCAATATCGCCAACTTGTAACCAAAATAAATAGTAAAATGCGTCGTGGTACTGGAGGGGTTAGTATTGTTTCTTGTTTCATATGTATCACAGGAGACTTTTTATTTTTTCTTCAGACATCAATATCTCGTGTTCTTATTGCTAAAGCGCGTGTTGTTGGGTCATATTTTCCCTCAGTGACATTCATTGCGGAGTATTTTTAGTCACATCAGTTCTTTTTTGTCTTACTATATTGCTGGACAGGATTTTGTGTTATTTTCTTGCCTCGCATGTGTCGCTGAACGCTTTAAAGAATATCAACTGTGCTGTTTCTATTTCCTCTATATGAGCATGCTTATTATTTTTATTTATTTACTTTTTTGTTGCTTCGCGTGTAATCATTCAGCACGCTGAGACAAATCTTTTTCGCTCCAATTTAAAAAAAAAAGCCATGTTTCTATTCTTGATTCATATGTACTATTAATCTCTTCAGTACTTGGACTCATTTTTACCTTCAGATTTGTGTACGATTAGACGACTTTATTGGCATTAGCAAGGTTATATGGAGGTCAGAAGATCAATGGCCAGAGTCTTCACTATTCTAACCCGTACATAAGTTTCTGAAGCTGTATAGAATCGTCACATAGTAACTAGAATGACTGTGAAAACACGTCATGGTACTGAAGGGGTTAACATAAGTTTAAGGCGGTGGTGTGTTAACCCCTTCAATACTGGGACTCATGTTTACCTTGAGTTTTGTGTACGATTACACCATTTTATTGACATTAGAAAGGGTCTGTGGAGGTCAGAAGATTAATGGCCACAGTCTTCACTATTTTAATCCCCCACATGAGTTTCTGAATTTGTATAAAACCACCAAATAATAAAAGGAATGAATATAGAAACGCCCTGGTACTGAAGGGGGTTTAACTTAAAATGTTCAGGTGGTGCTGGTAGCATTTGGGGTATACTAGTGTGGCTTAATTGCGCTATCTGCCTACTTTACATCCCTCATTGGCTCATTGGCTGTAATCTGGGTGGACATTGAAGTGGGTAGTCATCACACAGAAAACGCTGCCGTGACTAGGACTCGATACCCGAAGCTTCTTGGATTACCAAAGTCAGATCTGCCACCGTCTCAGCCGCCAGTGGAGTGCATTACCACATGTCTATATTTCCTCCCCTTATTGCAAAACATCATTTCCTCATAGTCGCAGTCACCATGTTATTGATAGAGTTAGCAGAGAGAGAGAGAGAGAGAGAGAGCATGGTGTAGTCAGACGCAATATCGCCTGCACCAACGCTCATATTTTGCCGTGTGTTTTTGTTAGCTCATTGTAAAACAGCATTTCCTCAGGGTCTCAATCGCCGTGGTCCCGTTAGAGAGAGTAGGGGACCGTGCCACTACGACAAACATTTACACGACCTTGAGTGCAGCGCCACTATCGTGTATTGGCACAAACGCCACAAACACTTTATAGCAGCAGGTTCCCTCACTCGTACATTACTGCCTGACTCCCCAGACTCGTGTGTTGGTCGTAAATCTCGGGGTTTTCTACGTGCGGACTTGTGTTTTTAGTTTATTTTGATTTACTAGCTTTGTTAGATATTCAGCCTGTCAATTTAGTGGCTTGATAGCAGCAACCACTGCCTCCTAAATATTGCCCTTCATATTATAGACTAGGATGATTTGTTCCCTTTTGTACATTCAGCGATCTGGGTGTATGTACCTTGAATGCTGCAAGTCTGAGCAGGTGACACATCAGAGGAAAGTGTGTGTGTAATTCACCTCGGTTGCCTGCTGGGCTGGGTCCAGCCAGTCTTCCCCATTACGGAGCGAGCTCAGAGCTCATAGACCGATCTTCGGGTAGGACTGAGACCATAACACACTCCACACACCGGGAAAGCGAGGCCACAACCCCTCGCGTTACATCCCGTACCTATACCACACATTAAGAGGCTTACTTAGGCTTGCTCATTTGCCCCGGCTCGAACCCGGGTCTCTCGATTGTGAGCCGAGCGTGCTAACCACTGCACTACGCGGTGTGTGTGCATGTCTGTGTGTGATCATTGAACCATTTTTTTTTTTTTTTTGACCTATAGCGCCTGTAGGCACCTGTGTATGGGAAGCGCTGTTCAGCTTCCGCCCATTAGTGGCGCAGGCAATTTTATTTATAGTGGTACCCATATTAGGGCCCATATCACCACCCAAGCTCATCTTGAGTGTAACCACCTAGAACCTGGGTATCATGGTGATATGTAGGTAACTTTAAACCACTCGACAAATGGCAAAGTGTTTAAGGCTGCACGTGGTGGGATTCGAACCTACGCGTGGACGTCTGCCCGATCCCACGCTCACCACCTTATCCACTACGCCACCGCCTCCCTTTCTACAGAGCGATTTTGAAAATACATAAGTTTCCTGAAAACTTTAAAAAAAAAGAAAAATAGAAAAAAAAATTGGTGAGTGGATGATTGGAAGGATAAATGGATGGATAAATGAACTGTAAATGTGTGTGTGTGGATGGATAAGTGGGTCGATGAGAGGGTGAATGGTTGTGTGGAAAGATGGATAGCTGGGTGGAATGAGTGGATGTGTTGGTAATGTAGATAGTAAGTGGGTGGGTGGACGGGTGGATGAATGTCAGTGGGTGGATGGATGGGTGGATAAAGCGTATTGGGGATGTGGTTGAGAGGTTGAAGTTGAGTGGGTGGACAATTAGTGTGTGCAGATCTTGTACATTTTGCTCATTTGAACTGGCTTGAGAGTATTCATGTAACCTGCGTCGTACATAACTCAATTCCCGTCCGTCCCAGTGCCAAGTGACAGTAACCCCCGGGAAAGTTATGCCCCAAATATGAGCCAAGGAGAAAAAAAAAAAAAAATAGAGCTTGAGAGATAAAGGGGAGATTCATTTCAGCGTAAAATAACCAATTCCTCAAGAAAGACATGCAAAGATGATAGCGTGTGTATGAAGTGTGGGGAGTGAAACCAAGCATTGCGTCGCGGGTTAAAGGTGTAAGTGTTTCAATCACTCGCCACTGTGCCTCCACACAATGCAGCGAGGCAACAGGTGAGGCCAGTACCCACACACCCTCCCACCTCCCAACCATTTTGTGAATCGCGATTTTTCAAGCAGGATGTGTTACAGTCGCCGGTCAGGAAAGTAGTCAGACCACATGAGTAATAGCGGAGGTCTTGTCTCCTCCTCTCATTAAACTATTAGACGAGACGAGAATTATTTTAAGCACAAAATGATGAAATTGATACTTGATCGAGGCAACGAGTTTTACTGAGGGAGTCTTGGGCAATTACGTAATTCCTTATAATATTTTTGCCTTATAAGATTTTTCGGCCTTCAAGTTAAACGCTGAAACTTTACATATACTTAGAGACTGTACGATCTATAAGCCTTTAATATTTACTGCCACTCCTCTTTCTCTTAACATATTTTGGCTTGCAAGAAATGTACTGAAACGCCTCAAACATACAAAGGCTGTACGGATTTCCTTGCAATTTTTTTTTTCAGGATTTGTAGAAACGCAATGAAAAATTACTGGATATTTTCCCATAATCTTTTGCAACTACAATATGATGAAGTGCTTGAAGTATTAAAGAGGGGACCAAACTTTTGCTCATTTCTAGGTCAATTTTTCACTACTTTATAAACTCATATTGTGAAGAATGAACTTATCAATGGTATTAAACAGTATCGACACGCACAAAAGTTATCTCAATATGATAAGAAGTTGGATATGAACCTTATTTGTAACCCATGAAAATACACACACACACACACACACACACACACACACACACACACACACACACACACACACACACACACACACACACACACACACACACACACACTGGAGATAACAACATTACTACATCTCTCTCTCTCTCTCTCTCTCTCTCTCTCTCTCTCTCTCTCTCTCTCTCTCTCTCTCATAACCTCCAAACCTCCAATTTTCTTCCTACTCCAAACAATGCCATTCTACCTGTCAATCTCGCCTCCTAATTAGTGGCGGCGCTCACCTGCCCATTGGAATAATAATATGAACTCACGAACAACCACAGAAGGAGGAGGAGGAGGAGAGGAGGAGGAGGAGGAGGAGGAGGAGGAGGAGAAGGAGGAGGAGGAGGAGGAGGAGGAGGAGGAGGAGGAGGAGGAGGAGGAGTGTGTTGGTGGTATACATACTTGTGGTCAACACCCGACACCCCGAAGCTTCCTAGAGTCCCGAGAGAGAGAGAGAGAGAGAGAGAGAGAGAGACTGTGTGTGTGTTTGTATAAATCGTTTCCTTTTGGCTGAGAGGATATGAAAATGTGAATATTGTGGTGGTGGTGGTGGCGGTGGTGGTGGTAGTTGTGGTTGTGGTGGTGGTGGTGGTGGTAGCGATGGTGTTATTTTGGGGGATTTGGTATTTTTTTTTCTTTCTCTCTCTCTCTCTCTCTCTCTCTCTCTCTCTCTCTCTCTCTCTCTCTCTCTCTCTCTCTCTCTCTCTCTCTCTCTCTCTCTCGTTTAGTGTTTTCCACCAAAAGACAAAAGCCTTCACGGCCCAATGCTCCTCCTCCTCCTCCTCCTCCTCCTCCTCCTCCTCCTCCTCCTCCTCCTCCTCCTCCTCCTCCTCCTCCTCCTCCTCCTCTGCTTTCCCTCCTGCCTCCATAACTACTTTCACAAGCATTCTTCCATCACGTCTTTCTCATTCTTCATCTCCTCCTCCTCCTCCTTCTCCTCTTTTTTCTTTAAATTCTTTTATTTCTCCTCTTCTTCCTCCGTTCTTCACATTCCGTTTATTTTCTACTTCCATTTGTCTTGTTCTCTTTTCTTTCTCATTCTCTTCAGTTATTTTTCTATCGTAACTATTTCCTCTTCCTCCTCCTCCTCCTCCTCCTCCTCCTCCTCCTCCTCCTCCTCCTCCTCCTCCTCCTCCTCTTCCTTCTCCTCGTCTCTTTTGTCTTTTGTTTTTCCTCTTCTCATCTTCATCGTTTCCTTTTCTTATTTTTTATTTTTATTTCCTTTACCTCTTCGACCTCCTCCTCCTCCTCCTCCTCCTCCTCCTCCTCCTCCTCCTCCTCCTCCTCCTCCTCCTCCTCCTCCTCCTCCTCCTCCTCCTCCTCCTCCTCCTCCTCCATGTTATGATCTTAATGTGCGCCTCTTACCTCCACCTTTACATATCCGTGTTTGCTTTTATCTTCCTTTATTTTCCTTTTACCTTTCCCTTCTTACCTTCCTTCCCCCTTTTCTCTCCTTCACGTACGTACATCCTCTCCTTCATGTCGAGTACCTGCATTCCTCTCCACCTCTCATTTTCTCCTCCTTTCCTAACTCCTTCATTCCTTCTCCTCGACCTCTTCATTTTTCTCGTTTCTATTTAACCAATCTCGTCTTTCCTCCTTCCTTCCACCCTTCGCAGTTCCTTTCTCAACTTCTCTCTGTCTTTCTTCCCTCCTCCTTCAAATTCTATCGTTTTATCCCGTCTCTCTCTCCTTCTCTCTTTCCCTTGTCTCTCTCTCTTTCTCTCACTCTTTCTCTTCCTCCTAAGTGAGATGCTGAACACTTAAGTCTGGAATCTCTCTCTATCTCTCTCTTTCTCTCTCTTTCTTCTTCTCTTCGTCCACAAAAACGACAACAGCTGTTAAAATGACCAATAAGGAGAGAAGAGGCGGGTCATTTTGTTGTCAGTCTTGCTAAGGTTCCTCGTCCGTCTTCTCTTTCTCAATCTCTTCTTTGCTCTCTTCTTTTTATCCTGTTTTTTATTCGTTTTTTCTTTTGTCGTCTACTTCTTCTTCTCTTTACCAGTTTTCTTTTTTGTTCTTGTTATCTTTTTCCTCTTCTTTCGTACTCTTTATCATTATTA
>NC_059294.1:28567811-28570311 GCF_017591435.1 Portunus trituberculatus
TTTCCTAATGATCTTGTATCTTGTATTTATTTTTATTTATTTTCTTCCTCCTTCCAATCTCCTCCCCATCCTCCTCCTCCCCCTCCCAAGACAATACTAATTGGAATTCACGCAAAACCCGTACTAATTGAACAGGCCGGAGTGTTCAGGACTGAGTTAGCGCTGCCTTGCCTTGTCTCGGCGTTATCGGCACCCGAGGGACGAGCGACGAATGGGAAGCAATGGAGAAATATATATATTCATTGAACCAGCCTCGCCTTTTGCTTCTCTGCGTTATTCACACTATTATGGAGGACTTTTACAACCACTTAGAGGATAGGTGACTAGATGTGTGTGTGTGTGTGTGTGTGTGTGTGTGTGTGTGTGTGTGTGTGTGTGTGTGTGTGTGTGTGTGTGTGTGTGTGTACCTCCTCTCCGGTGTAGCTATGTGCATTTCATATTCATGTGCGTGTGGATTTAAAAATTTGTTTTCAGAAGTTAATTGGTTGGTGTTTTTAATTGGTTGTTTGCGTGGTTGTAGCTACGTACGTGTTTGTGTGTGTGTGTGTGTGTGTGTGTGAGGTGGATCCCAGACACTCCTCCCGGTACAGGCAGAGTCTCAGGTGGTGTCAGTATCGCCTCGCCCCGGTAGGATTTCTCTCACCCTGCCGCTAAACATGACGAGTGGTCTTCGCTAAGTCCTCGTAATCTCGTCTTTAACACTTCTTCCTCCCTCGCCTCCTCCTCCTCCTCCTCCTCCTCCTCAACATCTTCCCACTCTTCATCTGCATCTCCCCGTGTTTTCATTCTCACTTCCCTTATTTTTTTCCCCGTCATCATTCACTCCCTTTTCTCCCTTTTCATCCTTGTTTTTCCCTTTTTTTCTTCACTCATTCTCTTTTCCTCCTCCTTTTTGCTATTTTTGTGTATTATTTACTTTTCTTGTAGTTTTCTTCTTTTCCTCTACTTTATCTTTTGCGAGTTCTATTCCACGCTTTTTTTTTTTTTTCATTTTTCTTCTCTTTTTCTCTCACATCCTTTTCTGGCATCCTATTTTCGTGTATTTTCCTGTATTCCTTCTCCTCCCATTATCATTCTTCTCTCTCTCTCTCTCTCTCTCTCTCTCTCTCTCTCTCTCTCTCTCTCTCTCTCTCTCTCTCTCTCTCTCTCTCTCTCTCTCTCTCTCTCTCTACGCCTATTTTGCTTCTGCGCCTTTCGTTTCCTCCTCTTACCTCCCTCACTTCCCCCGTCGCCTGGTGGAGGAGGTGAGTACATGCTCAGGAATGTTTTTGGTCTTGTCAGTAAGCACTTGACAGTCTCCATTCAGTAGAAAGTAGACCAACATTGGGCGGAATATTAATATCTGTGGTGAAATTCGTGTCTGCCTGGAATACTTTCATAGCGAACAAAGGAAAAATCATGTAAGGCAAAGAACACGTTTAACATTTGCAACAATTGTTTCATGTTGGAGGCAGGGCAGCGCAGTGCAGTGCCCGCCCTTGTGAGGAGGAGGTTCAGCGGCGGCAGGTGCGCGGCGGTGGCTGAGTCTCCCTGCACGCTCCCCGGGTTGTTGGTGTTCGCTGCCTCACTAAACCTTTCGTGCCGCAGACTCACTAAGACAATGGCGACTTAACGGACAATGGGGTGATGATTATTGAATCTCTCAGGAATTTTTTCTTATGGCAAACGTACCCGCGGTGTTAGAGCAAGCCGCCTGCACGCCTTCTGCTCGCCTCCTGCTTGCCTCTCCCCCGCCCTGCCACATGCCTCCATTAAGAACACTAAAATAAGGGTAACCGCCTCTTCAGCCATGCATGGCGGGCCCCGCTCACACCCACTGCCTCGCTTTCATATATTTGTATAACCTGTTCCTGAGGCTGTCCAGTCCACGACGATACGACCCGACAACTTATTCCATTCCCCCACAACTCCTTATCAGAGCGATTCTCACCATCAACAAATGCTTCATTCTTAATTTCGTGCATTCTTTCTCCCGTGCAATAAAGTTACTTGTTTGCCTTTGTTGGTACAGCAGAGGTATATATTAGCGCGTCCTGCCTGCAAGCCTGGGCCGTGTGTTGTCGCCGCGCCCTCAGCCTCGGCCTCCCAGGTGAATGCAGGTCGATGTCTTGATTAGTTTAGCATACTTCAAAAGAAAGCTGCAAATATTAGAGAAGAACACCCCGGCCAGCCAGCCTGTTGTCACCCACACAGGGAAGGTCATCTTTGTTGTGCACAAACCACAGGTGGACTCAACTGCTCTCATTTCCCTCTCTCCTCTCCGTTTCTTTCTCTCTCTCTCTCTCTCTCTCTCTCTCTCTCTCTCTCTCTCTCTCTCTCTCTCTCTCTCTCTCTCTCTCTCTCTCTCTCTCTCTCTCTCTCTCTCTCTCTCTCTCTCTCTCTCTCTCTCTCTCTCTCCCTGCCTCTCTCTCAGCTTCCTCGTCTCCTTCTCTCTCGCCGGGAATTGCATAGCGGACCTGTCACCGCATCACGTCTGGCCTCTATTTTATTTAATCTTCCC
>NC_059294.1:28577811-28602811 GCF_017591435.1 Portunus trituberculatus
AAGTATCCACGTTTCCATTACACGGATCGCAGTGCACTTCCTTCATTAGTGTTCAGGATAGTGGACGTGTGAAGAGCAGGAAGTAAAGATTCGTAATCGTGCATAGGAAGGGTATACTGATTCTTCTGCCTTGTGCTCTCAATGCTTGTGTGTGGACGAGCCATCAGAGGGCCAGTTCTGTGGAGCCAATTGTCTTCCACTTAGAAAGACAGAGTATATATTTTTTTCTTTATTTATTTATATCATGTGGGCTTTTCACGGGAATTTATGGGCTAAAGGGGATACTTTTTGTGGTACCTCCTATCTCAAAGCCCACCCGCTAGGAAACCATTGCCCCGAGTGAGGAAGTCCAACCTACACTCGGACCGTGGACAGGATTCGAACCCGTGCGCTTGGAGACCCCTCGGATCCCAAAGCACGCATGGTTCCACTGTACCACGGTGGACCCATTCTCATGTTGTTTGAGCAATGTACCTATATTGACCCAGGCGTGAAGTCCCTCCTTTTGTCATTTTCTTAAACTTTCTATAGAACACACACTCTCCTCTCTCTCTCTCTCTCTCTCTCTCTCTCTCTCTCTCTCTCTCTCTCTCTCTCTCTCTCTCTCCAACGGTTGTTTTAGTAGTTATTTTTTTATTCTTCGTTTGTTGTTGTTTTTGTTGTTGTTGTTGTTGTTGTTGTTGTTGTTTCTGTTCCCTTCTTTTTCTTTGCTTTATTTTATTTTAGTATATTTCCTTTGTTTTGATGCGTTTCCTCTTTCTCTTCCAGTTCTCTCCTCCTCCTCCTCCTCCTCCTCCTTCCTCCTCCTCCTCCTCCTCCTCCTCCTCCTCCTCTTCCTCCTCCTCTTTCTCCTCCACTTTATTTTTTTTCCCTTGCCTTTGTTTTCCTGTTTTGATTTATTGATTTGTCTTTTTCGTTCTTCCTCTTCTATATTGCAATTCATTTCCGTCTTATTACTATTTTTTTCTCTCTTTCTTCGCTTCGTTTTTCTTTTAGTTTTGATGCAGTTTGAGTTATTGATTCTTCTTCTTTTATTCATCTCCTACTTTTATTCTGTACTTTATTCTCTTCGTTTTGCTTCGCTACCTTTTTTTTTTCTCTTCCAATTCTCTCTTTTCCTCCTCCTTCTCTCTTTCTCTCCTATTTTTCTTCTTCACTTGCCTTACCGTTTTGATTTAGTATATTTTTATTTTATTCTCTCTTTTTCCTTGTTCAGTTTTCTCTTTGCATTCCACTTACTGTTTCTCTTCTTTCTCCTTTAGCTCTCTCTTTGTCTACTCCTCCTCTTCCTCTTCCTCCTCCTCCTCCTGCATGATACTTCTCTGAGCTTCTCCCTTCTCAGTGCAAACCAGAGATGAGAGAGAGTCTGGTGTAAGTTATCTTCTGCTAAACTGTCCGATCTCTTCACCCATGCAAGTATATTAAGACTAGTTGCTGTTTGGCCTTCCTATATGTGCGATCGTGTTTAGTCTTTTGTCATTCTCTCTGTCTGTCTATCTATCTATCTGTCTGTCTGTCTGTCTCTCTCGCTGTCTCTGTCTCTGTCTGTCTCTCTCTCTCTTTCGAAAGTAACTAAACTTAACTGATTTAATACTGGGGCATTTTTTTACCTTAAGATTTCTGCACGATTAGACCATTTTGTTGACATTAGGAAGGATCTATGGAGGTCAGAAGATCAATAGCCACAGTCCTCAGTATTCTAATCCCACACGTAAATTTTTGAAGCTATAGAAAATCACTAAATAGTCCGCAAAATGAATATGGAAATGCATCGTGGTACCTTACTTTACTTTAACCTGATGCTCCTAATTACTTAACACAACCTAATCTAACCTACTTATTTAACAGAGTATTATATCAACCCTTAGCTTGACATAATAAAAACTCAATTCTCCATCATGTAAATCTCTCTCTCTCTCTCTCTCTCTCTCTCTCTCTCTCTCTCTCTCTCTCTCTCTTTTCTCTCTTTCTTGTTTGTTGTTGTTGTTGTTGATGTTGTTGTTGTTGTTGTTGTTGTTGTTGTTGTGGTTATTGTTGTTCTTTTTTCTTTTCTTTTTTTCTTCGTCTTCTTCTTCTTCTTCTTCTTCTTCTTCTTTTCTTCTTCTTGTTCTTCTTCTTCTTTTCTTCTTCTTCTTCTTCTTCTTCTTCTTATTATTATTATTATTATTATTATTATTATTATTATTATTATTATTATTATTGTTATTGTTCTCGTTCTTGTTCTTGTTCTTGTTCTTTTCTTGTACTTGTTTTTCTTGTTCTTCTCTTGTTCTTGTTCTTGTTCTTATTTTTATTCATCTTTGTCTTCTTTAGTCATTTCTTCCTCTTCTTCTTTCTCTTCTTCTGCTTCTTTCGTCTTCTTTTTTTCATCTTATATCATCTTCTTTCTTTTTTTTTCTTCTCCTATCTCTTCTTTTCTCTTCTTCTATCTCTTGTTCTTTCTCTTCTTTCATTTCTTCTTCTATTTCTTCTTCTATCTCCTCTTCTTTCTCATTCTCATTTTTCGTCTTCCCTCTGCAGCAAACTCGAGGGCATGGTTTTTCTCCCTCCACATTTGCATTTCTGTGGAAGGAAGGAGGGATGGATGGATGGCTTGGCTCTGGGGAAAAAAAAAAGAAAAACTAATATCTGGGTAAAGGAATGGAGAGGGCGGGAAAAAAAACTAACCTTAATGTCAACTGTTTCTTTTGTTCACTATGAGGAAATGTAAAGTTTAGACAAATTTATGTGGTTTCTTCATGCCAGCTGTGATTTACAATAGCGAGGGAGGTAAAGCAATGAGTGTATATGTAGTGGAGTATGTATGTGAGTATGCGTGTATGTATTCTACGTGTGTTTTCCCTCTTGAGATGTTGTATAAGGTCAGTGAATGAATATGGATGAGTGGAGGATAACCGGCACAGACCAACAACATATACGCATGCAGACCACACAGCCAGTATGCCCTTAGCCAAATAGCACGTGTGGCGGCCCTTGACATAGGTCACTGCATAACTCACAGGTCGCCTACGTGCTGATAATGGCCGCCGTGATCTCATGGGCCGCTTAATGACGACGGAACATCACACACCTGCATCTCAGCAACGGCCGGTGTCTGTGTCTGTGTGTGTGTGTGTGTGTGTGTGTGTGTGTGTGTGTGTGTGTGTGTGTGTGTGTGTGTGTGTGTGTGTGTGTGTGTGTGTGTGTGTGTGTGTGTTTTGTCTCTTGAATTTTAGATTTATATTATTTTATACCATGTGGGGTTTTTACGGGAATTTATGGGCTAAAGAGGGTACTTTTTTGTGGTATCTCCTATCTCAAAGCCCACCCGCTAGAAAACTGTTGCCCCGAGTGAGGAAATCTAACCTACACTCGGACCGTGGACAGGATTGGAGACCCCTCGGACCCCGAAACACGCATGGTTCCACTGTATCACGGCCCCCCATTCGACTACTAATGACTGGATCTGTCTATCTATTCATTCCTTTATTTATTTATCTATTTATTTATTTCTCTCGCTGTTTACTATCTACTTTCTTTGGTATCGTGGCAATATCTATTTCCTTTCAGATCTTGGAGTGTTATTCAGTTTCTATTTTCTTTCTTCTCATTCAGGCCCCAAAAAAATCCCTCTTATGCCTCGCCACACATTAAATACTTCTGTCCATTGCATCAAGACTTAATGCGGCTTATTTGGGTTAAATTACCAATAATCGTATTCTCAAATGTTTCAGGGACTAATTTCACTTGCTTCTTAAACGCTCTGCTGGAGGTTACTGGCATTTTTATTTATTTTTTTTTTATCATAGTTTTACTCTAGTTCTCCAGTTACCCTCATCATCAGCAGCAGCAAGGAAAAAACACTTACACATTAAGAATTACCAAATGTTCTGAGGTCTAATAACATCTACTTTTAATACGCTCCAGTGGAAGTTAGTGGGATATTCAAATGTGTGCAGTTTTTTTTTTGTGAGTTTTTTGTTTGCACTGATACCTAAACAATTACTTCAGTCACTGCGCATGGTCATTAGGGGAAAAAACATTCATGAGAACCCGGTTAACAATCTCTGTGGCCTTTGAAAATAATCCCGATGAGAGTAGAAAGTGTTTAAGAATAAGGGATTAAGTCTCTCGCAGTTTTTATCTCGTTTTTACCTATATCGTTTTCATTCCTCTTTTTTTCTTTTATTATTTTATCCGGCAACGTTCCTAGTGTGCAATGTGGACGCCTTTTTCTTTGTATCATTTTGGTAATCGCAACACCTCCCAATTAGACATCTGTTTGGAAACTATTTTAATAACCCATGTGGCCAGCAAATCGAGTTCTGTTTTCTTCATCTCTGGTTTTTTATGCCCTTGACCAGACTCCTTGATACGTGAAAGAATCCTACACTTTTTTACTGGTCTTATGTAAAACTACATGTATATCTATTAACTGTTCCATCAGCCCTCTTGCCACGGTGATACCATCTCGCACATACACTGAAACTACTCCAGACAGCGGTGTAAAATGTCGGGAGACGCCATAACATTGAAAAACTAAACATCAAACGCAAAACTTGGTCTTCATTTTGCTTAACGCTTGGACATTCTTAAACGCGTAGCTTGAAAGGTTTAAAAGTCTCCATTGACGTGATGAAAGTAACAACTACGTAAGTGTATAAAGATTTCTCTTACAATTTGGCACCGATTGACTTCACTTGTGAAAAAAATATTGAAGTCCGGAGCTTGAAATGTTGAAGAGTTTCTTTCCACTGAGGTGATGAGAGCAATGGTTGTAATTCCGCCAGACTCTGCTTGCAGGATATATTTCTTAAGCGAGGTATCAAGTTGGTCGTCTGTACGCAGAAAGGCTTCCTGTCTCGCAATATCTTACTCGGAGGTATGAGACCAGAACGAAACTGAATATTCCAGATGGGATCTACCTGGCCGCCCATTTGTATAAAAGTGGTATGAATTTATTATCTAATTATTCAGAATGGAAAAGTTACGGTTAATAAAATACAGCACCGTACTGTCCTGGCCTGACCTCCGCGCCTCGCTCACCGCGGCTGTGATACAACGCTAGCTGGGAAGGAAGACTTGGAGCTGGCGCACCGACACGCGGGGAGATAAAAGCCGTGACGGACTAGTGATGATACAGTGGATGTCCCCACTCTCTCTCTCTCTCTCTCTCTCTCTCTCTCTCTCTCTCTCTCTCTCTCTCTCTCTCTCTCTCCAGCAGAATATCTAGAGAACACTTTTATTGTGAATATGACCAAGCCGTGGCTGTGATGTTATGAATGCTCTGCTCAATTAATACTCAGGAAAATCGAATATTACTTCCTTGACAGTATTAGATGATGACAAATGGTATGCATCACTAATAAGCTACATAGAAGGTATAGGTGTGTCGTGTATAGTCTGTTAACGCAAATACAACAAACAACGTGTATTTTCATGCGCATATGGCATATCAAAACAGAACTATCAACAAAGCAAAACAAGAGAATATCACTGTTTTTTTCTTCTTCTAGTGTCGTGTAAACTAGAGCTGACTCATCAATAGAATCAATAGAAATGACAACCAATCACCCCTAATAGCAGTGTTCATTCCACTAAACACCCCCTAGACACAAGGTACAAGAAATATCCATAAGTGTCCATGAGATATCAATATTTTAGCAAGGCTCCTCGTTGGCATTAAGAGGTAAGCGCTTGACTGAATACCAGGACCAAATAAGGCACCGAGTCTGTGGTTTTGTCCCTGTCCATTGTCAGTCCCCGGGTGGCGCCGCCTGGGTGTGGAATAAGGTCCGACCAGTGACTGTTATTTAGTGGCGCGGCGGCATCACTTTAAACAGATGGTGAGCAGTGTCAGAGAGAGAGAGAGAGAGAGAGAGAGAGAGAGAGAGAGAGAGAGAGAGAGAGAGAGTAAAAAGAAGAAATTAAGACACATAAACAAAGGCAGGAAGGAAAAGACAAACTAGCAGGTAGACAGAGATAAAAATAGATAGATAGATAGATAGAGAGAGAGAGAGAGAGAGAGAGAGAGAGAGAGAGAGAGAGAGAGAGAGAGAGAGAAGTATCAAAAAGTGATCAACAGAAGGGCGATAAGTTTCAACTACATATATATTCACATACACACATAGGACAGACACACATACAGACAGACAGACAGGCAGACAGGCACACACTTATAGTACCCTTAAGAAACGTGACACTCAAACAGATATCGACACACTTGAACAGATAAACTCTCATACACAGTCACTCACACAGACTGACAGTCCAATAGTTTCAGACGAGAGAGAGAGAGAGAGAGAGAGAGAGAGAGAGAGAGAGAGAGAGAGAGAGAGAGACCATTCCTTACGTTTTTCATACTTCTCTGCAATATTTTTGATTAAAAAAACTTGACCTGTATCAAAAAAAGTATTTAAAGCTGAGAGAGAGAGAGAGAGAGAGAGAGAGAGAGAGAGAGAGAGAGAGAGAGAGAGAGAGAGAGAATAATCCATTTCTTCTCCATACACTCACCACATTGAAAGATAAACTCTAATCCAGTGAAAGACTTCCCTCCTTACCTTCCCTCACCGCGAGAAATGCGTGGTTTACCTCACCTCACCTTACCTGACCTTACCCCACCTCACGACTCCTCACGCCACGGGGAGGAGCGGGAGAGAGGGGGAGGGGAAGGCTGGGAGAGAGTCAGGGATGGAGGGAAGGAATGGAAGGAGGGAGAAAGAAAAAAAATAATCACATAATGACAATAAACTGGATGGCCAGGTGGAGGTGAGTGTCAATCTAGGTAATGAATTGAAGTTTGCATGTGTGTTGAGCATGAGAGGGTAGGAGAGAGGGAGAGAGAGGGAAGGGAGGGAAAGGAGGGAAAGGGAGGGAACGGTAACAGAAGGTAAAGGAGAGAAAGAGAATCTGATAAAGTCATAAGGGAGGAAGACGAGGTGAAGGAGGAGAGATTCGGAGAGAAGCAATGAGAGGGTAAAGAAGAGGGAGAAAAAAAAAAGGAAATAATGGAGAGAAAGTTAAATGAGAGTGAAAAGGAGAAAATAGATGAAAATAGAAGAAAATTTGAAAGAAAGGATGAAGATGAGAAAGTATAGACGGGAAGGTGGATGGAGGAAAGAAAGCGATGGGTAGGAAGGACAAAAAAAGGGAGAAGAAAAACGAATGAAAGGGAGAAGAGATGTAGGGAAACGGAGAGAAAACGGAAAAAAATAAAGATACGGGAAGGAGAGAAAGGAGGAGGAAGAGGAATTGGGAAAGAAAAACGGGAATGAAAACGATAATCACGTAAGAAGGAAAGAAAGTGAAAAGAAATCAGAGCAGAAGAAGAAGAAGAAGAAAAAGAAGAAGAAGAAGAATAGAGGAAGAGTTCGGAAGAGAATGAGAGAGAGAGAGAGAGAGAGACGGAGGGAGGGAGGGAGGAAGAAAAGGTTGCGTGCTTATGGAGAAAGAATGTCACCTGGGTCATGATTGGTGGGAATTCCTGCCTGTTCTTATCCAATCCCAGCCTGATGGACCCTCGCCACACACCACCTGCCAAAAAACTAATCAAGCGCCCAACCCAACTACTTACTTCGCTGCGTCCATTCCTTCACTCTTTACGACCCTTCTTTGTTATTCATGGCGCAGCTTGGCGTATCGGCTGGATTTTCACACCTGGTGGCCGGGGTGGTGGTGGTGGTGGTGGTGGGTGGTGACGGTGGTGATGGTGGTGGTGCCTCAAGTCGATTCGGTACCAGACTGACCCGCCGCTTCTCAGAATGTGTCCTCTAACTGTTATTTTGTTCACTAGACTCCTCCTCCTCCTCCTCCTCTTCCTCCTTCTCCTCCTCCTCCTCCTCCTCCTCCTCCTCCTCCTCCTCCTCCTCCTCCTCCTCCTCCTCCATCTACCAGTGCTTTAGTCCATCCCTCCCTACCTCCCTCCCTCTGCACTATTCTCTCTCTCTCTCTCTCTCTCTCTCTCTCTCTCTCTCTCTCTCTCTCTCTCTCTCTCTCTCTCTCTCTCTCTCTCTATTTCTTACCAATTTCCCTTTCTTCCTATCTACTTTCCTCAATTTCTTTTTTTTTTTCTCCCTTTGCATTTCTCTTTGCGTTTCTCTGTATATCGTTTTTGTCTTTCTCTTTTTATTGTTCATGACGCTATGCCACTTTTTTTTTCCCTCCTCCTCCCTTTCTTCTTTTTCCACGTTTCCTTTCTCCAGTTTCAATTTTCTCGTCATTCTCTTCGTTTCCTCTCCTTCCACCGACGGCCTGATGTGATTCTATATAATCTTTCTTTTCTCTCTGTTCTTTCCTCCACTGACTCGCTTCCTTCCTGCGTTTTTACCAATTTTCTCTCACTTACTGTCTTTACTCCTATCTCCTTGTCTCTCTCTCTTTCTATTTCCTTCATTTCTTTACTCTTCCGTTTTCCTTCCTTGTGATTACCTTTTGTTAGTCTTCCCTCTCCACATGCTGAGCCCCTGTGGCCTAATGGATAAGGCATTGGCCTCCTAAGCCAGGGATTGGGGGTTCGAGTCCCCCCAGGGGTTAACAGATTTTTTTTTGGGTAGTTATTGAAATTGATATAGTCTCACGTGTTCCTATCAAATTATTCCATGTTTATTTATTTTTTTTATGTAAGAGGGAGAGCTACCAAGGGCAAAAAAATGTATATTAGAAAAAAAAGGTCCACTTGAATTGTAGTCTTCATAAAAGAATCAAAAACATTAGTTAGAACTCAGGGACAAATGTCTCGAAACCTCTCTCTTAAAATAAGTTAAGTCGTAGTAGGAAAATGGAAATACAGAAGCAGGGAGGGGTTCCAGAGTTTACCAGTGAAAGGTATGAACGATTGAGACTACTGGTTAACTCTTGCATTAGTATGTTGGACTTATTGTTTCTTCATTTCCTTTATTTTATTTTTCAAGTCGTGTTATCTCATCCAAAAAACCCAATGTTCTTTATTTCCTTAGTTTATTTCATTGTTTTACTTTTCATTTTTTTTTTTTTTAATATTTCAATGTGTGTTGTCTTTCTTTTCCTGGTGGCCATACTGCATGTAGAGCGGTGGGTGAGTGGGTGAGTGGGTGGTTTGAGGAGCCTTCGTCCTTCCTATACTCTGTGCTTTGTGTTGTGTTGTATGGCAAGTCTCGTCGGGACCAAGAGATGTAAGGCTGTTAGTTTTTCTGTTGTCAATTTTTCTTTTTTCTTATCCCTGTTGTCATCTTTTTCTTCCTCCTCTTCCCTCTTTTTCTCCTCCTCCTCCTCTTCCTCCTCTCCTTCCTTCTCTCCTCCTCCTCCTCCTCCTCTTCCCTCTCCTCCTCCTCCTCCTCCTCCTCCTCCTCCTCTCTTCCTCCTCCTCCTCCTCCTTCCTCCTCCTCCTCCTCCTCCTCCTCCTCCTCCTCCTCCTCCTCCTCCTCCTCCTCCTCCTCCTCCTCCTCCTCCTCCTCCTCCTCCTCCTCCTCCTCCTCCTCCTCCTCCTCCTCCTCCTCCTCCTCCTCCTCCTCCTCCTCCTCCTCCTCCTCCTCCTCCTCCTCCTCCTCCTCCTCCTCCTCCTCCTCCTCCTCCTCCTCCTCCTCCTCCTCCTCCTCCTCCACTCCTCCATGTCACTTGGCATGGTCAGTGGTCACATTAAGTAAAGATTTTTATGAGGTGACGAGAGGGATGAAAAAGACGACAAAATTCCTCGAGAGGAAAGAGAGAGAGAGAGAGAGAGAGAGAGAGAGAGAGAGAGAGAGAGAGAGAGAGAGAGAGAGAGAGAGAGAGAGAGAGAGAGAAGAGGAACCATATGACAAAAAGACGACAAAATAAACACTCTCGAGAGGAAACCAGACTAACAGAAGATGTCGGAGAGAGAGAGAGAGAGAGAGAGAGAGAGAGAGAGAGAGAGAGAGAGAGAGAGAGAGAGAGAGAGAGAGAGAGAGGGAGGGGGGGAGGGGAAGCGCCCAGTAGTGTTACCAAATACTGTCACGGGATCAACTCGAGGCTTGGAAACATCAGCTACCCAGTTTACTCGATGAGCTCAAATATTTAGCCCACATGTGTGCCGCCGCGGGAGTGCCTGGTGACCGCAAAGGGGACCAAACTACCGCACTTGTTCACACACACACACACACACACACACACACACACACACACACACACACACACACACACACACACACACACACACACACACACACACACACACACACACACGAGTGGACAGACAGACGGGTACGCGGAAAGAAACGGAAGTGACAAGAGTAAAGAAGACATAACACGCACCATATGAGAGAGAGAGAGAGAGAGAGAGAGAGAGAGAGAGAGAGAGAGAGAGACGAACATACATTATACAAACGAAATGTGAAGAAAACTAAATATATTGACAAAATAGGAAAACAAAAGGAATAGAATTGAGAGAGAGAGAGAGAGAGAGAGAGAGAGAGAGAGAGAGAGAGAGAGAGAGAGAATATAAGAGACCGACCGATTCACGAACAAACGAAGAGTGAACATATCTAAACATCTCGGCGAAACAGGAAAAACAAAATTAACAAAATAAAGAAAAAAAGGAAAATACCACCAAACCATCAACAGGACAATGGATTGGAGGTTAAGAAATTCGAACCCTGTATATCGGAAAGCCACATCGCCAAAGGGTTCAGAGTTACCTTCAGTTTTATTCCTCCTGCCGTCCCTTCTTGGCCCTCCTTCCCCTCATGGCCGTGTTGTTATTGGTAGCCACTGGCATTATATTGGTAATCAAAGCACCCATCCTCCTTATCCTTGGACCCAGGCACTTGTTGGCCTAATATGGCGCTATATGACACTGCTTTATGCTATGCTTCATTGTGACTGCCTCTGCTGCTCTCAAATGTACCATGTTCTGTTTTTTCTTCTATGATCTCTATTTCTTTTAATTGGTTCTTTTAATGTTTTCTTTATTGATCAACTTCATAGTCTATCTTATTAAAAAATGCCTCATTCATACTTTTTTTTTTTTTAAGTATGTGCTTGATTGTGTAATGTTTCTTTTCATTTCGCTCTTATTTTAGTCTATTTTACCCCACTTTTATTTCCTCTCGTTCTATATTTCTCTTTCTTAATGCGATCATGTTTATTTGACTGGAATCTGCTGAATCAAAACCTTATGTTTTTTAAACACTTGGTTTGGCTATGTCGGTTTACTCTTCACCTCCAGTTCATAATTTGTTTTGCTTCAGTGTATTCTCCCCTTTATCTCATCTCTCAACCAATTCTATTCTTCCGTACCTTGCTCTACTAACCTCTATTTCGCTCTCTGCTATTCCCCACAAGGCTGCTGCGAAGGCCGTCGTGGTTTACGTAGGGCCATGATAACTCCCAGAATTATATATATTTTATGACGTGGTCCGCATCATAAACCTCGCCTGGATGGGGATTAGATCCATAGAGACGTACTTAGCTTATCGCGTCCGGGCGATTGTGGTGGTGGTGTTGGTGGTGGTGGTGGTGGTAATGATGTGCAGGGAGGTCGTCTCGCTCCAATGGTCCCTTAACGCAATTCAACGAGAGTCCATCCAGTTCTTTAAGGCCACGCGGTCCAGTGATTCGTTCCGTTTCAATTCAGAGTGATTCTAGATCGTACGTAGCCCAATATTGCGCAGTCTGGCTGGCTGTTCTATTCTAGCCTTTGTTCATCTCAAGGCCTGGAAACTGAAGAGAACTCAGGAGCGGGAATTGAAGAGACACTGGCTTGCACATCGTTTCGACTTAACCCAGACTTACTTTTTGTCCGCTTTGACCATTCTCCATCTCAAGACCTGGGAACGAAAGGGAGCTCAGAAATGTGGAATAAACAAGACTGACTGGCAAATTACCTTGTTATGATCGTGACTTCATTCTATTTCAACAAACTGCATTTTAGTTTTCCCATCCGACCCAGACACAGACCTTGCCTATCTCAGGACCTAAAAGATATAATAGGTATCACATAACCATAGAATTGAGGAGACGCTAGGTAATTCAGTCTCCTCCTTATCTAAACTTAATCCTGGTCCGTTAAGATTTAGTCTAGCCCTTGCATTCTAACGTAATTAAACCTTGCCTACCTACCCAAAGATCTAGGAATAAGAAGCTCAGAAGCATTCAATTAAGAGCACACTAGGTAACACATCCATTTTTCCTAACCCAAACTTAATCCCAGTTCAGTAAGGTGCAGTTTGTCTATCCTGAGTCGACCCAAAGCCTGTCCATCTCAAGACCTCGAAGGAGAACAGATAACAGAGGAACATGAGATAAAGAGACGCGAGGTAGCACATTTGAGACAATTTAAGCTTGTCTTCCTCCACACTGTAGCCTCTGTTCACCTGGCGGATAATAGGTATGGGACGTAAGCCGAGGAACTGTGACCTTGCACTCTGCTATTCTAAGAAAGACGCCTTAAGCCAGCGTGGCGTGGTGCGAGTATGTGGCTTAACTGCATACCCTCCTAGATCATATGAGGGCTTTTGTCATGTAGAGAGGCGCCATATGATCACGATATTGTGGCACGATAACCTAAGTCCTAAATCAACCAATCAATCAAATCCTGTTGTGGAAAGCTAATGGTAATAATGACGATGATGATAAAAGAAGATAAAGACAATTCTGAGATAAAAATACAAGAAAAAACGACTAGAGGACAAATAACACATGCCTCTAGTAATCACATAGAAAGAGAGGCCAGTTAACCTATAGAGGACGACCCCTAAGATAACCCATCAGACAAACCAACGTATACTGCAACACACAACACAGCAAAGGGCAACCGTAGCTATTACAATCCAATCCAAATAAGGTGACGTAACCGCGCTCTTTGTAGCATTGTGTTGAGGCATTGTGGTGGGGTAGGTAGAGGTGAGACAGACACAGGTGCAGGTATAGCAGTGTATGGCACTCGAAACACCACTTGTACCCTGCGTGTTAATATCCATGTCCTTTATATCTGTTGAGACAAGTGCTGAACTGGAAACGAAAGGAGACGGATCAAAAGAGCTTGTATGGCTTCGTATTAGGAACAGTTGAAGTTGAAAAATGTTATTGCCACTTGAATTCAGTATAGGGGAAAGAAATTACTTTATACAAGATGATGATAGGACGGAAAGTCTTTATGAAATATTGTATTAATATAGAAAAGACAAGAAAAATGGAAAAAGAGATGGAGAGCAAGGACGTTGAGTTCAGAAGAGAAATAATTGAAAAATTAAGGGAATATTCAATATCGAGAAATAAAATGACTTTAAAGAGGATAATAGGCATAGAAATTGTTCATAGAGGCAGCGTATCAGAACGAGACAGAACGAGGGATTGAAAATTATCTTTGTGTTTGGAAAATGATCGAGGAAAAACTAAAGGCATAAAGAGAAAAATGAATGACAAAATGTTAGTAAAGACTTGTGTTATATTAGGAGATTAGCTGAATACAGGAAGGAGAGACGAGATCAAGCATTCATGTGACCTCACTTAAGAACAAATAATCATAATTGAGAGAGAGAGAGAGAGAGAGAGAGAGAGAGAGAGAGAGAGAGAGAGAGAGAGAGAATGCTTGAAATGAGGTAATGTTTATATGTCCTCGTGTGCGAAATAAATAGAGTAATAAAAAATAGATAGCGTAATAAAAAAAAAACATAAATGAATGTTCATAAAAGATCACGCAGGAAATAAGAGAAAAGCAGAGTGAAGGAGATTAAAAGTGAAGAAAACAAAACATTTAGAGTCCATATATCAAGAGAGAGAGAGAGAGAGAGAGAGAGAGAGTACCTGGTAATAAGAGAAAGAGAGAGAGTGGTGCTTCTTGGAGACAAAACACACACAGGAGGCCAGACTGCAATATTACTAAGGTTCCAGGAAAATGCTGACACTCGTAGCTTTTATGGAGCGGCTTTACGGCGAGAGAAGCACCACGGCCCGCTCAATTCCGTCGTCTTGGGCACTGGTGTGGACTACTTGGGCGCGTCAATGGCGTGGGCGAGGGACGGCGGGAGGGAGGGAGGCCTTTCGGGGCTTAGCGGTGGACAGGTATATTAGTAAATACCAAAGGCAATGTGAGTCCTTGAGTTGAATTCCACTCCACGTGCGTTCACAAAAAAAAAAAGAAAAAAAAAGAAATAAAGTAGATAAATATATAAACGTGTCGCTTTAGTAAGGTCTGGGCGCTCGGTTTCATAATGAGACAACCACGGACAAAAAATAACATGTGCATGAGTAAATTAACGAATAAATATGACAAAACCCACAATTGATGAAGAAATAGCAGGATGAACAGGATTCACCGACACGCACCTAAACAAAAAAACAGAGAGAGAGAGAGAGAGAGAGAGAGAGAGAGAGAGAGAGAGAGAGAGAGAGTTGAATAATGAAAAAAAAAGACACCAAAAAGAAAACGAGTAGAGTAGAGGTGCCGGCCTGTCAGCGTCGCCGGGAAGTCATATTCCATTTTCCTTAATTCTGGGGTAAAAACGAGAAACAGATCGTGCGCTGGGAGGTTCCTGGGGATAATTCAGCGGTCCTGGAAGCGTTGAGGAGCCTTACATGGCGGCCCAGCGTGTACCACCAGCCAGCCAGCTCCAGCCAGCCTCAGCCAACCTCAGCCAGCCCCCGGACACACCCGACCGGCCGACAGGTGGTGGTGGGCTTGGTGCTCAGTGCATTGCTCTTGTCCGCACCTCGCCCTTCCCTCATGCCGGGTGGTGGCCATACTGCTGGGCGTGGCGCGGGAAGCTGTTACCCTACCCTCGCCTCTCTCCGTCTCTCCCTCTCGCCTTCTTTCTCTCCACGCCGTGACTCTGCAAGGTCTTGAATTATTGGACGTATAGGCAGGTAGGGCAAGGCTGCACGTCTATTCAATGGTGTGGTTTCTTTTGTTACCTTGGCCACACCAGGGCATAGTCATAGCAGCAGGGCGTGGCCAGGTGAGCTGAAATTGTTCCCTCACGATGACTATTGAAGGGGCGGCCATAGCAAAGCAGGGTGAGGCAAGGGAGAGGATTGTGTTTCCCAGTCAAGGCCACCGCCACCGCCCCCACAAGGTTGCATTCGGGGGTACACTCAGCCCTCCTCCTCCTCCTCTTCTCTCTTGTCTACTGCACAAACATTCTTAGCGCCGATCAAAACTGTTTTCACCTTTCCATCTTCAGTTATCGTGTTGTGTCTATACAGTTAGTGCGCCTCAGTGTGAGTGGCGCCTTTCAAAACAAGCGTGAGAGAATTCGCGTTTCGTTAAAGAGCTGTTGATTGTATTTTGAGACCAGCAGACTTAAAAGGATAACATGGTTTGATATGATGAATGCGCACCAGTCAAGTCTTAACATTAGTGATGGTCTGAGTGCTGCTGGCGTGGAGTGGGAGGGAGTAAGAGAACCAGGGACAGCACACACCAGGGCGATGGCACTCAGCCTTGAAATCAGCAGGTCCCTTGTCTTGCAGCTTTTTAGTCTCGGTGGACCGGGCTGTGAATGTCGGGGAGGGGCGTGACAACAGTGGTAGTGGTAGTGGTGGTGTTGGTGGTGGGCTGCTGCTGTGAGTGTGCTGTGCTGTCAGTGAGGGCTGGTATCTGGCTCCCCTCACGGCTCTTGACTCTACTGTATTCCAAATCTAGCTCATTGTAATTCTCCGTCAGATGGTGAACACGCCTCTTCCCATAGACGGCAGGGCGTGTCTCGTGTGCCCTCCTCAAGGAAGCGTTGCAATAATCCATGCATATCGAAGGTTCATTTACGGCGTGACCTCTGACCTGACCTGACCTACATAGAAGTTTAGCAATACACGTCACTAACCTGTCATTCGCCTACACTATACAACCAAGACTTCCAAATAGGTTTTCTAATAATATCTAAGTAAAATGAAATAAATACTCTTGTTAATTAGTGGTAAATTAGATGAATGTATTATGCATGTATGTTTAGATGTATTTATCAAGCGTCAATACAAGTAAGGGGCGGCGCAGTGGATGGCTCCAGACAAGATCAAGAGTGGGGATCAAGGCTTCGAATCCACGGCTGGACACTTTTCCTTTCTTGCGCCAAGTGGGTTAAAAGCAGCGCCCCGTCGTCCATTACGCGGGCCACGGATCACCATCGGGGCGTGGCGTCAAGAGGCGTGTGGGGGCAGCGCGGGCCCTAAAAGGATGCCACTATAAACATAACGTGTGGCGGGACGATAACGTGACCCACGCTGCCTTCCTCTCACACGCCAGACGTAAACACAAGCCGAGGCGTTATTGTGGTCACTGGAATTAGTGTTGCTCTTGTTGTTGTTGTTATTATTATTATTATTATTATTATTATTATTATTATTATTATTATTATTATTATTATTATTATCATCATTATTTTTGTTGTTTTTTTATATTAGCATTGGTATTATTACTTTGTTTAACTACATGATTAGTATTGTTACTACTACTCACTGTTCTACAACAACAACAACAACAACAACAACTACTATTACTATTACTACTACTACTACTACTACTACTACTACTACTACTACTACTACTACTACTACTACTACTACTACTACTACTACTACTACTACTACTACTACTACTACCACTACCACTACCACAATAACTACTACTACCACTACCACTACTACTACTACTACTACATCTGTGTGTTCTACTACCTTCATTATCATTATAAAACTACAATAAAACATATAAACTTTACCAGAAATAAAGACTTACAATAAACTCCCTTAACGATGATACTCCCACACACTGCTGCAGTTTAACGTTTGGACATAAAATTTTGCTTGATATTAATACAAGTAAGAGGTAGATCATTACTGCGAATGGCACAGCTTTAGTCGTTACTTCAATTCAATTACATATGACAATCTATCATTTTTTTTTTTCCTACAATTAATTCATTATATTTGTGTCTTTACAGGTAAGACAGCAGTTCCTATTACCTACGGCCTTGTGTACGTATAAAACCGGTATGTGTTATGTATGTGTATATGTATGTATGTATTGGTGTATTGGTGTAATGGTTGTAGGTCGTGGTATAAATAAAATCGCATTATTATTATTATCGATATTAGTATTTATTATTATTTTTTGTTATATTCTTCTCGTATTGTATTTATTATTAATTTGAGTATTTATCTATTATTATCTTTTTTTCTCCGGCAGGAGCAATGTTGTTATCGCGATGTGATCTTTGTATTAACGCTCAGATAAACTTGAGGTGAAATTCTGACCACGACTTAAGTGAACTTCAAGTCTCAGCTGTTGTGTTTGTGATGCTGCGACCTGCTCTCTCCTTCCTCTCCCATGTCCTCCCTGTCCTCCTCCTCCTCCCTTTCATTCCTGTCCTCCCTCTTCTTCCTATCCTCCATGTTTTCTCATTCTTCCCTGTCCTCCTCCTTCCTCCTCCCTGCCCTCCCTCTCCTCATTGTCCTCCCTCTCCTCTTGTCTTCCCTGCCCTCCCTCTCCTTCCTTTCCTCCATGTCCTCCTCCTCCTCGCTGTCCTCCCTGTTCTTCCTCTCCTTTATTTTCCTCCATGTCCTCCTTGTCCTCCTTTACCTCCTTGTCCTTCCTCTCTTCCTTGTCTTCCCTGCCCTCCTCCTCCCTGTCCTCTCTGTCCTCCCTGTCCTTTTTTCCTCCCTGTTGTCCTCCCTGTTCTTCCTCTCCTTAATTTTCCTCCATGTCCTCCCTCTCCTCCCTGCCCTCCTTCTCTTCCATGTCTTCCCTCTCTTTACCTAACCTAACCTAACCTCCTTGCCCTACCTCTTCTTCTTTTCCTCCCTCTCTTCACTGCCTTCCCTGTTCCCCCTGTCCTCCCTCTCCTCCCTGTCCTACCTACCCTCCCTCTCCTCCCTTTCATTCCTGCCCTCCCTGTCTTCTCTGTCCTCCCTCTCCTCTTTGTCCTCTCTTCATCTCTCCCCTGTTCTCCCTGTGTTTTCTTCCCTCCCAGTCCTCCTTGTCCTACCTGTCCTCCGTCTCCTTCCTCTCCTCCCTGTCCTCCCTGTCTTCCCTGCTTTGCCTGTTCAGTTCTGCTTCGTGGCCAGAACAAGTAGTTACCATCATTTTCTCCTTACTTTATTTTGTTACTTCTTCTTACCTGTTGCTTCAGTGCCTCCTCCTCCTCCTGCCGCTGCTTCTCTTGCTTCTCCTCGTTCTCCTCCTCCTGTCCTTCATGCCCCAACGAACGCTTATCATAATTCTTTCATTGCCTCTTATTTTTCCGCCTTCTTTCCCCCCAGCTGTCACCTCGCCTCACCCGCTCCTGGTCACTGCTCCCAAGGCTTCCACTTACTCAGTTCTGTGTCTATTGCATTGACTTCACTGTTCCTCAGGTCATTCCTCTACCATCACCGCTACTACCATCGCCACCGCCGCCACTGTCGCCACCACCGTCGCCTCAGCCTCCACCTTCACATCCTCCACCTCCTCTTCCTCCTCCTCTTTCTTTTCCTTTTCCTTCTCATTATCCTAATTCTCCTTCTCCTTGCTGACCTCCTTAGTCACCTTGCTGACCTCCTCCCGTGTGGACGTGTGGAAGTGCGCTGTGATCTCTGTTCTGGCCTGTGTTTACCGGACCTGAGTTGACATTTCCTTTTCACTCTTTACTAAAATTCCATGTGATTTTTTAATATCACGTGGTTTCGCCTTTTTTCCTGCCAGCCTCGGCTGGAGGGAGGGGTAGGTGGGGAGGAGTCTTCTGCTTTGCTGTTCTGTCTCTACCACTGGTAGTTAGTAGATAGTCTCCACAAACAGCCTAGTAAGGACCTAAGAGTCTGTTGCTGTTTGTCTTCCTTTGTATTCCTTTGTATTCCTCCTCCTCCTCTTCTCTAGTTCCTCTTGTCCTCCCTTCTTATTGTCATTGTCCTTATTATCACATTTTCACCCTTCATTTAACATTTGATGTTTGTTTCGTCCGAAGGTTGTGCTAATATTGCTCTGTGCTGTACATGTGCCGACAGTGCGTGGAGGAGGAGGAGGAGGAGGAGGAGGAGGAGGAGGAGGAGGAGGAGGAGGAAGAGGAAGAGGAAGAGGAGGAGGAAAAGGAAGAGGAGGAGGAGGAGGAGGAGGAGGAGGAGGAGGAGGAGGAGGAGGAGGAGGAGGAGGAGGAGGAGGAGGAGGAGGAGGAGGAGGAGGACCCTTCTCTGTTTTCTGTCTCTTTTCACGTTGATAGAGAAAATCTTGAGAACATAATTATCCACTCATTAGGTTCTGTTTATCTTACTTCTTTTCTCCTCCTCCTCCTTCTCCTCCTCCTTCTCCTCCTCCTCCTCCTCCTCCTCCTCCTCCTCCTCCTCCTCCTCCTCCTCCTCCTCCTCCTCCTAGTGTACCTTACCTGTCTGAGTCTAATTAACGTCCATCACCTGCCTTTTCGTTTCCTAAAATTATTCCAGACGTCCAGAAATTTGCCGGATTTTGTTTCTCCTCTCTCTCTCTCTCTCTCTCTCTCTCTCTCTCTCTCTCTCTCTCTCTCTCTCTCTCTCTCTCTCTCTCTCTCTCTCTCTCTCTGTGAAACGCAATAAAAACATAATTACAACATGAGAAACACTTCGCTAGTAAGACTTTCTCAGCCGTGGGCATGCTGATAAACACACACACACACACACGCACACACACACACACACACACACACACACACACACACACACACACACACACACACACACACACACACACACACACACACACACACACACACACACACACTTGAGCAGCACGTGGTTTTTTAGTGTAATTGTGAGCAGGCAGCGAGATGAGCGTTAATTCGTGGGTTGGAGGGAGGGAGTGATAACTGATGGCGCGGCAGTTATGAGGCGTCGGGATGAATTGCGATGCTTCGGGATTAGTTAAGGGAGTCAGGTGTGTGTGTGTGTGTGTGTGTGTGTGTGTGTGTGTGTGTGTGTGTCTGTCTGTCTGTCTGTCTGTCTGTCTGTCTGTCTATCCTCACGTGCATCTGTGCGTGTGTGGTTGTGCGTGTGCGCGCGTGTGTGCGTGTGCAGTAATTGTGAGGTGCGCGGCTCACCTGTCTCATCAGCGGACAGGTGAGGCGGCGGTGAGCCCGATGCACCGATAACAACATTACCTGCCCGCAAGAAAGCTTTATTTTAATATAGACGAAGTAAATCAGAGAATTTGTTATATTAATTTGAGATTGTCAGGCGAAATAGTGAACATCAAGTTGTTTTTGTGATGATTCGTCTCCATTATTAGTGTCAAGATTTCTCTGCCAAGCTTTCCTCAATATTTGCTCGCAGGCGATATGTGAAAGCGTCAAAACAATCTGCCTTAATGCATGTATACATTCACAGGCGGGTATACTGAAAAATTGTTTTATACATGCAGTGTGTTTCTCTGTGGGTTGATTGAGTGGGTGGGTATGCAGACTCACAAACACCCACACACACAAACTGTATGAATAGAATTTTTTTTTTCAACGAGTTAAACTTTTCTCACATCATTTTGAATTTGTTTCCATCTGTGGCTGTCTCATGTATCTTCGTGACCCGCTGGAAACTTGCTCTCTAAATATGATGGTCGATTTGTTGTCACTCTTTAATCATCAATTATTATTTTCTTGCTTTCTAGATATTGTTGTGCTTTAATGAATCGAATACCGAGTGAATTTCCTACTCAGAATATCGAACATACACAAGTACTACAGTTTTCCTTCACACTAATCTTTGTTAATTCTAGATGATGCACAGAACGCATGGTGTCCCTCACGGCCCCGAAACACAGGTCTCCGTCTGTAACCTGAACACAACTTTCCACAAAACGGTTCCCTCCTCTCCACTGACACAAATCACCTCTTTCTCCTCAATAAGTGTCGCACTCTGAAAATTTGAACTGGAAATTCCTGTTCTTACTTCTCACTAAATCTGTTGGCTTGAAGTGCGAGGCTTTGAACAGTGTGTGGCAGTTCCTCTCACCCTAACCACAGGCCTCGTCACTTCCTTCACCGGGGACGCCTGTCAGCTGTGTGTGTGTGTGTGTGTGTGTGTGTGTGTGTGTGTGTGTGTGTGTGTGTGTGTGTGTGTGTGTGTAGGCGGTTTCTTTATCTCAAGACTTTTGAACGTAAAAGTAAAAATAATGTTTATCTCATCAACCTGATTTTTCAAATTGACTTTAATTTATCTCACACTAAGTCTCAGCAATGAATCTTTCCCTGTCTCCTGCTGTTACTGTTAGTGTTACTGTGAAGGATTCATGTTTTTCTTGTGCCGCTGCGTGTACGTCTCGCCGCTTCTCCCGCCGCCCTGCAACACTTCACTGAATATTAAGAATTACATCTCCTCGTGTCTTAAAATGCAGAATTCATTTAGAGCCTTCATTCCGTCATCTGTTCACCAATAGACTCTGGGACACACTGCCGCCATTGTCTGTATTTCCCAGCAAAGAAGTATTCTCAAGAGTAAAAGATTGAATTGATTTCTAGTCTAAATTGACTTTAATTTAATACGCTTACCAGTTGCGAGGCACCACAAGGCGGGACTGTTTTATGTGACTCCGAGTCCACGCCTTTTACTTGTACCGAATGATCTATATTTATAATAAATACCCCGCACCAAGACGATCTCAGCCAGCCTGGCTAGCTATCTGCCTTAATGTGTACTTGTATGTATGTATACTTGCATATTATATTTTTTTTATCTTAACCAATGAACTTGTTAGATATTTTATAAATATGTGTCAATTACGTACCAAACACCACCTTCACATCCTGCACCACCACCACCACCACCACCACTACTACCACCACCACCCGTCCACCACACCACACCCTCCCACACACCTGACACCACACCACCTTCTCTCACACACCTGACACCACCGCCACCACCACAACTACTGTCCTCGCCCACAACACAGCGTACCCCAGCCTCACCCACACATGTCACCCTACGTCACGTCCCTTCACTGCATTTTCACTCACCGTAATCCTTCCCTCCTCCTCCCTTTCCTCCTGTGAGTCCTCCCTTCACCGCTCTCCTCCTCCCCTCCTCCTTCCTCACCGCCACCAAGCAGGAGAGGAAGGCGCAGTATGGTCGACAAAGCCTCGATCCTAATCACCTCGTAGCGCTTCTCATCAGCCACACTACAGACAACCTCAGCTTCGTGTAGTGTGGCGGGCTTGTCTTGGAGTCTTCCCGTGCAGAGGTGGCTCGCTTAATTACCGTGAGTCACAGGTATTGATGGTTAGGGATGTCACAGGTGGCAGGAAGCAATCAGGTGAGGTAGACTCGAAGCCATGCACAGCCGAGACTTAGGTAAATGTATTGACACAGATAGGGTAATGCACATTGTAGTGGCTAGATACTTGATTTCTGTTCGTATTCTTTTTGTTGATGTTGTTGGTCCTTTTCTGCTTTTCTCTTTTTCTTTTTTTTTTCGTCTTTTTTCTACTTTTCTTCTTCTTCTTCTTCTTCTTCTTCTTCTTGACTATTATTTCCTGTTTGACATCTGGTAATCTTCTTTATTTAATTGCCTTAGACTTGAATCATCTGGAGGTATGTTCTCTCTTCTTTCTTTCCATGATCTAATTCTCTCTCTCTCTCTCTCTCTCTCTCTCTCTCTCTCTCTCTCTCTCTCTCTCTCTCTCTCTCTCTCTCTCTCTCTCTCTCTCTCTCTCTCTCTCTCTCTCTCTCTCTCTCTCTCTCTCTTATTCAAACCTTTCATTTGCTAAACCTCATTTTCACCAACATCCTTCCTCCTCTTCCTGTTCTCTCTCTCTCTTCCTCTTCCACCACCAACACCACCACCACCACCACCTCTCCTCTCCTGAGTACATGCAAACAATATTAGAGAGAGAGAGAAAAAAAAAGACTAGATAAATGGAAGGAAGAATAGAGCCACCCTGGGTTTAGGACACGCCTGTTGCCTTGTTCCCGTTGTGTACAGGTATTGGGTACGTCTTCAGCAGGTATTATGTTGCTCAATGTTGAAGGCTGCGCTGCTTATCTGATGACGCTTAGGCAGAAGTTGCGTGCTGTGTGTGTGTGTGTGTGTGTGTGTGTGTGTGTGTGTGTGTGTGTGTGTAATCAGCTTAGCTCTGCGTCCGTACGTGTTCCTTTCTTACTTCTTTCCAATCTTCATGACTGTTCAAAAGCTAATACTCGTTCGTACCGTCTCTCTCTCTCTCTCTCTCTCTCTCTCTCTCTCTCTCTCTCTCTCTCTCTCTCTCTCTCTCTCTCTCTCTCTCTTGTCGTCTCAGCACTCACGTTTCCATGTTTTTTGTCCTTTTTTCGGCCGGCAAGTGAATAGCCACAATAGGCGATTTACAAACTTAACATGACGTGGAAACAAGGCGGGCAGTAACCCAACGCCGTTCTGCGCACCACGCCAGGGGAAAAACGCCGAGGAACTAGTGTAGCTTAACCACCCCGCCTCACTTACCTTACCTCACCTCACCTCACCTTGTCTCGCCACTTACCTTACCTTACCAGTGAAGCTTACTATCCTCCGCCTCGGCCTCACTTACCTAATCTTGCCTTACCTCACCTCATATTGTCTCGCCACTTACCTTATCTTACCTCACCTCACCTCCTTGTTTTTCCTGGCCATTTACCTCACCTCGCCTTGTTTCGCCACTTACCTTACATTATCTTACCTTGTCCTGCCTTGTCTGGTCACTTACCTTACCTTATCTTGCCTTGCCTCTTACTTTACCTTACCTTACGTTATCTTGCCTCGTCTTTTCCGTTTCCTTATTTTGCTTTACATAACCTAAACTAACATTATCTTATTTTACCTTACCTTGCCCTACCTTAATTTACCTAACCTAACCTAACCTAACCTAACCTTACCTTACCTTACCTTACCTTACCTCACCACACCGTACGTACCTCACCAAACCAGGTGTATATTTTTAACCTTGCCTCTCCCCCAATCCCTTCCATGTCCCCAGCGATAACGGACTGTGTTACGTGTTTACTTTACCTGGCCAACCTTGCGCTCATTCCAAACTTTGATATTGTGTATTTGCATATTCAAAGTCTAGAGATCGACTATGTTTTGTTTACCCGAAACTTGCTCTTCTAATCGAGCTAGGTTCTGCATCATCGCGGTGGTTAAATTGTTGAGTGGGAAAATTTAAGGTTGAACAAATAATGGCAAACTCGTATTCATTTGTGGTGTTCTTTGCTTTCGTGGTTTGTATAATATTTGCCTCGTTTTGTATATATTCGTCCTATATTTTTAACGTGTGAAGGTTATTGCCTGGCCAAGGGAGCCAAAAAGATCAGGGGGAAAAAATTGCGCTTAATTAATGATTCCCTCGAAATAAAAGGCATGCGAGAAAAATTAAAACGGACAAGCCAGTTTCGTTCTGAGCTAGGAAATTAAGGTTTTCCCGTGGTGAAGCAGTTAATTTCGTAAATTAGGTGGAAAACAAAAACAGGCAGAGAGTCCCAGAGTTTACCTTTTAAATGGATGAAAGAATTGAAGACACTAATTAATTAACTCTCTTATTACCAAGATGGATGTGCTTTTTATAATCAATCTGCATTAGAATCTCATTGCTCATCAACAGTTTAAGATACCTACAACTATAACCTCACAACACCAACGGGGAAAGCACTAACATATTAAATCCTCTCGACCATTCCCTTTCCAGTCACCTAAACACTGTCACAAAACTCAGGGAGGCTCCAGGTGCAGGCTTCGGAACACCAATAGAGGCTGCATCTCAAAGCTTCGGGAATAATGCAGATGTACAAGAGCAGCAGCCCCAAAACATCACCTTCTCGTGTTCTCGTGTTCCTGTTCTGTGCGGGAGAAGAGCTTGGTACAGAATTTCCACAGTGATTTCGTATGTAAGTGTAGAAACGCGACTTCCTTGTTACTGAGGCGGGTGGAGTTGAGGAAGGTTACGATTAGGGGAAAGAACGGTGAAATTAAAAGGAAAAGATAAACGTTAAGAAATAAATGGGATGAAATGAAGGGGAAACACTAACTAACCTAACCTAACCTAAAAAAAATGTTAGGAAAAGAGATGAGGTGAAATGAAAGGGAAACAAAACGCAATGTAATATAGATTTTAGCAAGACTATGGTGTTTTACAAGAGAACAATAATA
>NC_059294.1:28607811-28615311 GCF_017591435.1 Portunus trituberculatus
AAAAGAAGAACAAGATGAAGAGAAGGACAGAGGACATGAAGAAGAGACGAAAAAAATACAAAAAATAGTGAGAAGGAAAAGGAAGAATGAGCGAGGAAGAAGGAATAGGAGAAATGAGGAATGAAAAAAGGAAAAGAGGCAAGAAGAAAAAAATAGACGGAAGAAAGATGAAAATAAAGAAAGTGTATAAGGAATGAGAAAATGGAACAACGGATGGAAGTAAGAAAAAAAAAAGGAAAAAAGAAAAAAAGAAAATGCCATTTAAGGTAAAGGAAAGGAAGAAAAGAAAAAAATAGAGGAGAGAAAGAAAAAGAAACTAGAAATGAAGGAGAGAGAGAGAGAGAGAGAGAGAGAGAGAGAGAGAGAGAGAGAGAGAGAGAAATTTCTACCTTATCCACCTGCTCAGTATACAAGGAAAGACCAGTACCTTGTGTTTGCGTGTACGGGCATCGCAACCAGCCAGCCGGTCAGGAAAAGAGAGAGAGAGAGAGAGAGAGAGAGAGAGAGAGAGAGAGAGAGAGAGCCAGAGGGTGTGGGGGAGAATGGGGAAAGGCTGCGTGTGTTTTGCGGCAGGAGGTGTGAACAGGATGAAGGCGGAGACTCAGAGGTTGCCGCAAGTACATAGAAGGTGGACGTGAACACACAGGAACGTTAAGGTGGAGGTGTGTGTGGGGAAGGGGAAGGAGGGAAAAGAAGAGAGTGGGTGGAAGAGTTTGTGTGGCTGGGTAGGAAAGGAATTAGAAGGAGAAGATGGAAGGGAAGACGGAGAGTTGGCCATAGAGAGAGAGAGAGAGATCTGCTGTTGAACTGAGGAATATATGCAAAAGACGAAGGCAAGTTCAGCAAATTCGTACATGATTGCATAACTCAAAGCTGTAAAAACGACGGAAGGAAAGGAAAAAGTAACAAAAATAATAACAAGTCAAAAAGGAGTCAGAAGAAGTGGAATCTCAATATAGGAAAAAAATATGGAGTGAAATGGGGAAGACAAGATTGGAGAGAAAAATAAAAATTGCTGGTTTGTTCAAGTCTGGATAGGAATGGTTAGAGGTAGATAGGAGAACTGAGGGGAGAGAGAATGAAAGGTAAGGAAATAGTAAAAGGGGATTGAACAGATGAGAGGAAAATGAGACAGAAGGAGATAGGAGAAGAGACGGGAGAAGGAAGGAACAGGAAAGTAGTAGGAGTGAGGTAGAACGAAAAAAAAAAAAACAAGAGGCAAAACAAGAAATAAAAAAAAAACAAGGGAAAAAAGAGAAGATATACCGTATGAAACCACAAGTGAATGAAGTAAGTAATAAGAAGGAGACAGAAGAAAAGCGATGTGTTGGTAACGATGGAGAAGAAGAAGAAGGTAAGAAAGTGGAGGTAGAGGAGTGAGGTGGCTGAAGTCAAGAAGAAGGTAGAGGGAGTAAGACATAGACAGGAGAAGAATAGAGTGAAGAGGTAATGAATTTGAGAAAGGAAGTTGGTTGGGATGTTTCTGGCTGGCTGGCTGGCTGGCTGGCTGATTGGCTGGCTGGCTGATTGGCTCGCTGGCTGGCTGGCTGGCTGGCTGGTTGGTTGGTTAGTTGGTTGAGGTCACGCAGGAAAATAGCAAGAGAGAGAGAGAGAGAGAGATAGGAGAGGAAGAGATAGGGAAGGTACTGGTTTGTAGAAGTGGTGGTCGTGAGTGGTGATGGTGGTGATGGTGGATAATTGTAATGATAGAAGCTTTTGTGAGTAGTGATAACTGTTTGGCTGATATTGCTGATAATAGTGATGATGGTGATGGTGAACTTGCATAAGCGTGTGATGGTGCTCATGGTGCTGGTATCATGCAGAGAGAGAGAGAGAGGGGGGGAGGAGGGGCGGGATGATTACTAACACCCATATCAATAGTCTGAGTAAGCAATGTTGCAGTGTTGTGTTGCCATTTTTGGATTTCACTGCGCCGATATGAAAATGCATGAATGAAAAAGTGACGCCTTTGCAAACATGAGTCAATGAAGGAAACTGACGTGTATATGAACGTGCGTGAATGAAAACACTAAGTAGACAGCTAACTGATCTAAAATTGAAAGAAAAAAAGAGGAATAAGTAGATGCATATTACGAGTACAACTGATTGAGGTTAGATAGAGATAGAAGATAGTAATAAAGGAAAAACGTGTAATGATAAAGATAACTGAACTGAAAATAAATGTGAATATAATGATAAATACATATACATAATAGATAAGCTTCAATAGAAAAAACAATACTAATTAAAAAAAAATGTGTAAGTAGAAAGAGCACAAAAGATAACATTGCAGCAGAAAACAATGTGAGATAACTGAACTGAAAATAAATGTGAATAGAATGACAGTTACATATACATAACAGAAAAATAAGCTTAAATGGAAATAAAAAAATACTAATGAAAAATATATATAAGTAAACAGAAAGCAATATAAGAGAACAACTTTTTGATAACTGCAGTAAAAATAAACGTGAACAGAATGACAATAATTATTACATATACATAACAGATAAATAAGCTTAAATGCAAAAAAAAATATATTACTAATGAAAAATAAAATATGTACAAGTAAAAATAGCACATTAAAACAGAAAAACCAGTGTAATTGATCAATTTTTTTTTCTCGTTTCAATTCACTTTCCATAATTGTTGCCCTCCATTTCACTGCACATCATCCTTCCCAGTGTGTGTCCTTCCTTCCTCTCCAAAAACATTCCCTTCAGAACTCTTCCCCTTCCTAATCCCTCCATTTTCTACCCTTCTATAAACACCCTCTTGGATAATCTTCCCTTCACTAATCCCTTTATTTCCTTCCCTTCTTTAAATCCCCTCTTGGATAATCTTCCCTTCCCTAATCCATCCGTATTCTTCTCTTCTTTAAATCCCCTCTTGGATAATCTTCCTTCCATAATCCCTCCATTTGCGTCCCTTTCTTTAAATCCTCTCTTGGATAATCTTAATCTTCCCTTTCATTCTTCTAAATTTTCTCTTCTTTCTCTCTCCTCTTCACTTCCCTTCCCTTCCTCCTCCCTGTATTCTTGTCATTTCTTTTCCAGTTCTTTTCTTTCCTCAAACCCTTTTTTTTCTAGTCACTTTCTCTAATTTCCGTCTGTAAATCCTTCCTTCCCTTCTTTAAACCCTCCATTTTCTTCCCTTCATCTTCCTTCCCTTCCTTTCCCTCCCTGTTCATGTGATTTCTTCTCAATTTCTTCCTTTTCTTTTTCCATTCTGTAAATCTTCCTATCCCTTTCCTTCCTTTCCTTTCCTTCCTTTATTTTCCTTTCCTTTCCTTTCCTTTCCTTTCCTGTCCTTTCTTTTCCTTTCCTTTCCATTCTCTTTCCCTTTCCTTCCCTTCCCTTCCCTTCCCTCTCACTCTCACTCTCCTCCCTCTCTCTCTCTCTCTCTCTCCCTCCTTGCCATTTCTTCTCAGTTTCCTTCCTTTCTTTAAACCGTCTTCTGTCTCTCCTTCCCTTCAGTAAACTCTCCCTTTTGTAAATTCTCCCATCCCTTCACCTCCCTTCTCAACCTTTCTCTCTCTCCCCCTCCTTGTCATTCCTTCTCAATAATAACACACATGTAGGTAACAAAGCTTCATTTTACGGCTGACTTTGTAAACAGGACTTAATTTTACGGCTGAGGGAGGAAGCCTTACCTCACTGGGCTCGGGAAGGGAGGGAGGGCGAGGAGATAGAGGAGGGAGGGAGGTTGGGAGGGATAGAAGGAAGGGAGGGATGTTTACAACCAGAAAATTGAGTCGCTGAACATGAGAGTGAGTGAGCGGCCAGACATGGGGATTAGAGAGAGAGAGAGAGAGAGAGAGAGAGAGAGAGAGAGAGAGAGAGAGAGAGAGAGACGTAAAGAACAGATGCTATGTTAAAAATCTGTTGCTTTGATTAGTGGAGAGAACAAGGAAGAAATAAAAAGAAAAGAACAGTGGACACGAAATAGAAGCTGCACAACAGAATGGAAAGAGAGAGAGAGAGAGAGAGAGAGAGAGAGAGAGAGAGAGTGCACCACCACCACCACACATTCACAAGCCACTCGGAAACACTGTCTGTCCCCGGGAGGAGGAAAGGACGGCCAATGACAAGGGCGGCAGGGCATCAGTGGCAGCCAATCACAGCGCAGCATCTCGCCACTAGCACTATGAGTCATCCAATCAGAGGCGACCGCTGCTCCCTCCTGTGTCAGAATTGATGTGTGTGTATTGGTTGGGCAGAACACACACACACACACACACACACACACACACACACACACACACACACACACACACACACACATTGGACATGATTGTTTTCATTGCCTTGTGGGGGTTAATCGGTTCTATTGTTTGTTTATTTGTTTGTTTTCATGTTTGTTTGTTTTTTCATCGTGGTGGACATACTCTCGTGATTGTTGTTTATTTTTGTGGGGTGTTGTTTCTCTCTCTCTCTCTCTCTCTCTCTCTCTCTCTCTCTCTCTCTCTCTCTCTCTCTCTCTCTCTCTCTCTCTCTCTCTCTCTCTCTCTCTCTCTCTCTCTCTCTCTCTCAATTCATTTTTGTGTTCGTTGTGTTGTACATGTATTTTGTCACTTCATATTACTTTCAACAGCAACCACAACAACAACAACAACAATAAAACAACGTGAACTCTAATAAAAAACATAATAATGATAATAGCATGTATCATAATTAACGGTCCGTGTGTCTGCGAGTCGCGGTGCATCTCTATCTTGATCTTCTTGACTTATGCCTTCAGAGATTGCTGGAGACAAACACAATATTGCATTGGTCACCATACTCCAGGATAATCTGTGGAGATAAGAGATGGTGCTTGTTGGAGTTTCTTAGTGCCTGCTGAGTGATTGCGGCCGTTTATGGAGGCACTGCTGAGAGAGAGAGAGAGAGAGAGAGAGAGAGAGAGAGAGAACTTTTTATATGATTTTCTGTTGTTATTTTTTTTTCTATTCTTGCATTTTTGTCGTTTTCATAACACAACCACACTCCACTTGTCACTTCCCTTCACTAATAAACACACTTCTCTTACCACCGAGATACAAAACACTTTATCATCTTTATTGCACGCCTAAGGACATTAGAAACTGTATAATAAAACTAACTTTCTGAAGATATTAATAAGAAAAATAATCGTATGAAGGTTCTTTAATACTCTGATGGGTAATTAGGATGCTACACACGGAGTATATTATGTTTTGTCTATGTTTATGTCTCTGGTCACACTCATCCCACCGCTGCCACCAGAATGATCACACGTTACGCGACAGTAGAAGTAATTATATGTGTTTGCCGCGGGAACAATTATAAGAAGGACGAAGAATCTTGCCTGCCTGCACATCTCCTTCTGCAATCAAATTATTGGGCAAACTTAATGCAGGATTGTACTCCCAACACATAATTAGGCGCTGGTATTTTTCACACCTCGCTGACACTTGGTTCTAATGCGGAGGGAATAATTGTAAGCACGGATGACAGGTACGAAAGTCTGACCTCCTAACTCCTGTCTGGTTTTCGAGATGCGATGCAGTGAAGTCTTTTTATAAGAGAATGTGATGGTATCTCGAAATTTGATTTTTTTTTCCATATTCACTACTCATGGTGTGGAGTTGCTGCTGCTACTGCTACATATACTACTACTATTACTACTACTGCTACTGCTACTGCTACTGCTACTACTACTACTACTACTACTACTACTACTACTGCTGCTGCTACTGCTGCTGCTACTGCTGCTGCTGCTACTGCTGCTGCTACTGCTGCTGCTGCTACTACTACTGCTACTACTACTACTACTACTACTGCTACTGTTACTACTACTACTACTACTACTACTACTACTACTACTACTACTAATACTAATAATAATAATAATGATAGTAATAATAATAACTACTACTACTACTACTACTACTACTACTACTACTACTACTACTACTACTACTACTACTACCAGCACTATAGCCCCACCTTCTGATTTAATGGAGGCGACAGGTACAGTGGTAGTAATAATAATCCCAGGTGTGAGGCAATGGAGGAGTTGGCTCGGCTGTTTTTGCCTCGTCGCTATCGTGAACACAGGAAAGGATAATTGCTGAGTAAATCCAGTTTTTCCTTCGCCGTCTGGGAAGCAAATTGTGTTAAGTCAATCATATTCTGTGTGATTCGTATTGCTCTCTCTCTCTCTCTCTCTCTCTCTCTCTCTCTCTCTCTCTCTCTCTCTCTCTCTCTCTCTCTCTCTCTCTCTCTCTCTCTCTCTCTCTCTCTTTGTTGTATAACACTATTAAGGTTTTAGTTGCATTATTATTGTTATTATTATTGTTTTAGTTATTGTTTTTAGTTTTATTATTATTATTATTATAATTTTTATTATTATTATTTTATTATCATCATTAGTGGTAGTAGTAGTAGTAGTAGCAGTAGCAGCAGCAGCAGCAGCAGCAGCAGCAGCAGCAGCAGCAGCAGCAGCAGCAGCAGCAGCAGCAGCAGCAGCAGCAGCAGCAGCAAGCAGTAGCAGTAGTGTAGCAGCAGTAGTAGTAGCAGCAGTAGCAGCAGTAGTAGTAGTTGTAGCAGCAGCAGCAGTAGTAGTAGTAGTAGTAGTAGTAGTAGTAATAGTAGCAGTAGTAGAAGCAGTAGTAGTAGTAGTAGTAGTAGTAGTAGTAGTAGTAGTAGTAGTAGTAGTGGTAGTAGAATTATTAACATCACCAGCAGCAATACCCTCTCATAAGTAGTAGGCAGTGTCACAGAGTCAGAGTTAGGTTAGGTTAGCCTCCCATACATCACCAGTATCTACACGGGTCCACCTGGCGATGCACTGGCGGGCCTTGTTTAGGTCGTAATGGAGCCACGCACCCCATAAAGACACCACGCATACACACACACGGCCATACTTCCCTTCTCCAGTTACTAAAAGGGAGGTTTTCTTAATGGCATCTTGATCGTAAAGGGCAAAAGAAACACAAACAAGCCATTTATCATTGTCACTTACTTTATGTATTTTCCTACACTCGTATTCATTCTCTTCTCAAGTGTAATGGGACAGCTTGAAGTGGCTGTTCCTGGGAGGCTGCCGTGGTGGTGGTGGTGGTGGTGGAATGCGGCATGGAGGAGTGGCAAGTGGAGGCTGGTGGGGGAAATGGAGACTGTATTGTGTATAGCATAAGTGGTTTGCAAGGGAGTGGACTGTTGCTGTTGTAGTAGTGGTGGTAGTGATGGTGGTATGGGGGTGATGAGGGTGGTGGTGGTGGTGATGTTTGGTGTGGAGTTATTGTGTGATGATTATGATGGTGATGTTAGGTCAGGTTATCAGAGTAAGAAGCTCAGTCTTTCCTCTTTCCACTCGCAGTAAAAGGATTAGTAATCTCCAAGAAGTTCTAAGTAAATTCTGCAGTTTGCTCTCAGATTATAAGCAAACTCGTCCTCATTCACTCAGTTACTGTTGGCAGAACTCCTAACGTGATTATTTCCAAAGGGTAGCGGTTATTGCACAGTATAGATGGTGTAC
>NC_059294.1:28627811-28647811 GCF_017591435.1 Portunus trituberculatus
AAGAGAGAGAGAGAGAGAGAGAGAGAGAGAGAGAGAGAGAGAGAGAGTGTTCAGGAGCAAAATGTCTCCTAAAGTTTGATCAGAAGGGTGTGGCTACTAAACTTTAAATAGATACTATCTCTAAACGCGTCTGCAGCACCACACACACACACACACACACACACACACACACACACACACACACACACACACACACACACACACACACACACACACACACACACACACACACACACACACACACACACACACACACACACCTCTCTCCGCATCTCTCTCTCTCTCTCTCTCTCTCTCTCTCTCTCTCTCTCTCTCTCTCTCTCTCTCTCTCTCTCTCTCTCTCTCTCTCTCTCTCTCTCCACCTGTACTCTTCTTTCCCTCCTTAAAGCTATCTCACAATTCCTCACCCTTGCTCACGACACCACCACCACCACCACCACAACAACAACAACAACAATATCCTCCCAAGCATTACCACACACACACACACACACACACACACACACACACACACACACATTTTCATTTTATTTTTGAGAGTGGGAGAGAAAATTCTGTCTAATATTTTGTTTAATTACGCTGGTAAGGAATTAGTAATAAAGATTTGAATAGATTATCTCTATAACAGTTTGTGTTTTGCATCGCCCATGAATTTCACCCCTTCAGTACCATGACGCGTCTCCATATTAATTCTGCTTACTATTTGGTGATTTTACACAGCTTCACAAACATATGTGGGGGATTAAAATAGTGAAGACTGTGGCCATTAATCTTCTGACCTCCATAGACCCTTCCTAATGTCAATAAAATGGTCTAATCACATCCAAACAAAACTCATAGTAAAAATGCATCCCAGTACTGAAAGGATTTAAGTTAACGTAAAAGTAACATAGCTGATCTAAATGACTGTGTGTTGTCTGTCATGTATCGTTTTTTTCCATTCTATTGCAGGTATGTGAATGTACTACGACTTGGTGCCAAGGATGGATGGATGGATGGATGGGGACGTGTGCCATGTGTATGTATCTATGTACAGTACGTCTTTGTTTGTCCTTTAATCCTTCAGTACCATGACGCGTTTTCATATTCATTCTGCTTACTATTTGGTGATTTTATACAGCTTCAGGAACATATATGTAGGATTTAAAGAGTGAAGACTGTGGCCATTGATCTTCTGACCTCCATAGACCCTTCCTTATATCAATAGATCTAATAGTATACAAATCCCAAGGTAAAAAATGTGTCCCAGTAGTGAAGAGGTTGAAGGAAATTGCCAAATATGTAAAAAAAAAAAAGCAATGAAAAAGCCCACACTTCATGACGCCTTGAAAGAATCGGGAGTAGAGAAATTATTAAGTGTGAGCTATGAGGATTTTAAAGTGTTTTCATACAACTCTCTTGGACAAAAGGAAAAAATATATGAAGAACTCTGAGGGTGTGGTTAGCTGTGGTTATGAAGTGCTTCGATAATATTGTGTTAAAAATGGAAAGAAAAATGGATCGAAATTTAGTGATGATGTTTGAGGAGTATTTGAGGTGTGAATACTCTCTTGAAAATAATGATAACAATAATAATAATAATAATAATCTCAAGATATGATACATTATTGGTCCAAATGATTGAATTGTATATAATAAACTTAAAAGAAAATAAAACGCAATGAAGGCAAAGAACATTACAGACATAGGAACTTGCCAGAATTATTGTGACCATGACTGTACGTACCTGTGTGTGTGTGTGTGTGTGTGTGTGTGTGTGTGTGTGTGTGTGTGTGTGTGTGTGTGTGTGTGTGTGTGTGTACAGTAACTGGTCGGCTTGTCTATCGCACTATAAGCTGTAAAAACACGTGAAAAAAAAGTAAAAAAATAAATATATATACAAAAAAGACTTGTAACCGACTCCCTCCTGCCGCCTTCGCCGCCGCCGCCGCTGAAGTGAGGGTAAGTGGCAGCAACTTGGTCGCTGTATTTAATTATTTATACACGAAATCTGAATCCTCCTGTGTGTGTGTGTGTGTGTGTGTGTGTGTGTGTGTGTGTGTGTGTGTGTGTGTGTGTGTGTGTGTGTGTCCATATTCGGCGTTCGTTGAAGGTTTACACGCAACTAAGAGAATTTGCGAAGTATATTTAAAAGAGAGAGAGAGAGAGAGAGATATTCATTCATTGCTTCTCAACTTCCAATGCCTTCCTTCCTTTCTTCTTTCCTTCCTTCTTTCCTTCCTTGCTTCCTTCCTTCCTTCATTCCTTCTCTCCTCCCTCCCTCCCTTCCTCCCTCCCTGCCTCCCTCCCTCCCTCCTTCACTCTCCTCTCCTCTCCTCTCGCTCCTCCACGTTCCCTCAGGATGTTTAAATAAGGCAAAAAAAAAAAAAAAAGTATGCGCTGAAAAATTGAAAACGTTGGCAATATTTCTTGTGGAGTGACATTCTCTCTCTCTCTCTCTCTCTCTCTCTCTCTCTCTCTCTCTCTCTCTCTCTCTCTCTCTCTCTCTCTTTCCTATCATCATAAAACATCCAAATCGCACACAAGAACAACAGGTTTTCGAGTAGTAAGTTGAAGGCAGACGTCAAATTTCCTCCCTCGTGTCTTCCTGTCTTGTTTTATTTCATCCTAAGGTCGTTGTAGTCGTTGTACCTTCAAAGTGTTAGGGGAGGGGAAGGAGGGAGAGGGGAGAGAGTCGTCCACCGCATGGCTCTGGGTGTTTTCTTCTTCTTCTTCTTCCTCCTCCTCTTCTTCTTCTTCCTCCTCTTCTTCTTCCTCCTCTTTCTGCTTTCCCTCTGGTTTCATGTTTAATCGATGGTAGGGTCTTGAATTGAATATGTGAGCCTCAGGGAGTGGGTTCTCTCTCTCTCTCTCTCTCTCTCTCTCTCTCTCTCTCTCTCTCTCTCTCTCTCTCTCTCTCTCTCTCTCTCTCTCTCTCTCTCTCTCTCTCTCTCACAATGAAACAGTAGTTAGGTGTGTGTGTGTGTGTGTGTGTGTGTGTGTGTGTGTGTGAGAGAGAGAGAGAGAGAGAGAGAGAGAGAGAGAGAGAGAGAGAGAGAGAGAGAGAGAGAGTTAAAAGCGTCAAGATTTCTAACTAAGTCCATGCCACGTCGGTGTTCTGATAAGCTTATATTATGACAGTTTATCAGACATCATCACACGACACATGCCACCACCACCACCACCACCTCCACCACCACCACCACCACCACCACCACCGTCCAACACCAAACGGCCTTATTATCATACATTATCACACTACCACTTGTCATCATCATTACCATCACTACAGCTACATCACCACCACCTCCACCACCGCCACCGCCACCGCCACCAACACCACCACCACCACCACCACCACCTTCTCCTTCTTCATCATCATCCATCATCGTCACACACCATCATGTCCACCCAACGTCCCTCAAGCCTTAACATCTATCTTTTTCCCTTCTTCTTCTTCTTCTTCTTCTTCTTCTTGTTCTTGTTCTTCTTCTTCTTCTTGTTCTTCTTGTTCTTCTTGTTCTTCTTCTTCTTCTTCTTCTTCTTCTTCTTCATCATCTTCTTCTTCTTCTTCTTCTTCTTCTTCTTCTTCTTCTTCTTCTTCTTCTTCTTCTTCTTCTTCTTCTTCTTCTTCTTCTTCTTCTTCTTCTTCTTCTTCTTCTTCTTTTCTTCTATTTTTTTTTTTTTCTCCTTTCATTAATGCGTTTCGTGTTGAATGTCTATTTATGTTTTCATTCCTTGCTTGATTTCTTGCTTTCTAATTCTCTCCCTCTCCCTCTCTCTCTCTCTCTCTCTCTCTCTCTCTCTCTCTCTCTCTCTCTCTCTCTCTCTCTCTCTCTCTCTCTCTCTCTCTCTCATCATTATCAAGTTTTATCAAGTTCGAAATTAACACTTCTTTCCTCCTCCACTCCTCCTCCTCCTCCTCCTCCTCCTCCTCCTCCTCCTCCTCCTCCTCCTCCTCCTCCTCCTCCTTTCCGGCTGGCTTCGGCTGGTGGGATGGGTAGGTGGAGAGGAGCCTTTTGCTTTCCTGTCCTGTCTCTCACACTGTGTAGTTAGTATAGAATAGTTAACCAAGCAGCCTAGTAAGGACCCCAGGGTCTGTTGTCGCTTGGGCTTTCCTTTCCTTTGTATATTCCTCCTCCTCCTCTTCCTCCTCCTTCTCCTCCTCCTCCTCCTCCTCCTCCTCCTCCTCCTCCTCTTCCTCCTCCTCTTTCTTTTCTTCTAAATCCTTACATTTCATCCCCATCATCTTCGTCTTATCACCCATTTCGTTTTCAGCAGAGAGAGAGAGAGAGAGAGAGAGAGAGAGAGAGTCAGATGGATCATGTCATTAGGTCACAAGTTCAAGATTGTTGATGTCATATGGGCAAGATGTCGCCTCGTGTCAATCTGCCTGTGTTGCCATTGCCTAGCCTTTCCTTTCCCGTCTCCCTTGTCACTGCTGTAGAAGGTAGAGGAGGAGGAGGAGGAGGAGGAGGAGGAGGAGGAGGAGGAAGAGAACAGGTGACGGACAAGTGGCTGGTCCTCAAATCTGGGAACCTTTTGCTCTACACATAAACGTACAAACATATAAACACAGTGTCTCTCTCTCTCTCTCTCTCTCTCTCTCTCTCTCTCTCTCTCTCTCTCTCTCTCTCTCTCTCTCTCTCTCTCTCTCTCTCTCTCTCTGCTGACAACGAAATACGAGATAAAACGATGTTGGTGATAAAACATAGAATTAAAAGAAAAAGAAGAAGAATACTTTCTCTCTCTCTCTCTCTCTCTCTCTCTCTCTCTCTCTCTCTCTCTCTCTCTCTCTCTCTCTCTCTCTCTCTCTCTCTCTCTCTCTCTCTCTCTCTCTCTCTCTCGTTATTACTACATGATGTCCCGCGGGTTGTGTTGGAAGGAGGCATCGAACATTGCTATTCTGACGCTATTTCCTTATCTCGGAGCCCTTAATGCTGGCGTCCCGGAAGCTTGTGGCTGCCCCTTTGTACACGCTGAAACCCTCCTTTCTGTCGCTTAATTGACTGCATCTCACGCCACTCTGCATCTCACACCGTTGGAGTTAAGCTGTAGGAGTATTTCTATTTATTTTTTTTTTTTTCGTGTGCGTCTCTTTGAAACAGTGAATTAATTTTGTTGTTCTTTTATTTTTGTAGTCTGTTTGCATCGCCTCATCTTAAGCGTCTTGTAAGTGTTTATTCTTACTTGTTTTTTTCTGTTTTTCTCTGTTTCTCTCTCTCTGTATGTCTCTCTCTCTCTCTCTCTCTCTCTCTCTCTCTCTCTCTCTCTCTCTCTCTCTCTCTCTCTCTCTCTCTCTCTCTCTCTCTCTCTCTCTCTCTCTCTCTCTCTCTCTCATCCATCTTGATTTTTTTTCTTTTAATATGAATCGTGTCTTTTCTCATTTTTTTCCTATCGTATCTTTTCTTCCTCATCTTCTTTATCATCCTCGCATGTGTTTCAATCTCGTCAGTTTAGTTTTTTTTTCCTCCTTCTTGTTCATCTTTCTTCTTTTTTCTTTCATTCTTCTCTTGCATCACCTCTTCCTCCTCATCTTTATCATCTTTACATGCGTTTCTTTCTCGTCTGTTTAATTTTTTTTCTTTTCTTTCTTTTTCTCCCTCCTCCCCAACCACTTCTCCCCCACTCCGCCTCACCCTACAGCTCGTCCCACGCCTCTCTCCCACTCCCCTCCCCCCAAGCCGCCACATCTCGCCCACTCTCCTCTAACATAATCTGCATACCTGAAGTACCCAAGGCGGGGATGCAAGTTCCTCCGCCTTTCCATAAGCTCCCGCGCACCACGTACACCATCTCGCCCTCCACACCTGCTCGCCCTCACCGACCCTCCCTCCACACGACAGCTCCACTTCTGCACTCTTTCATCCACCCATATGCTTCTTTTGTCACTCCATCCATACCATTAATGCGTGTTTAATTAGTTTACTCCTGTAATTTACCCCGTGACTCGTTTTTCTATTCGTCTTTCTTATATAAACGTCATCATTCAGTTCCTTCCTTCCTTATCCTTTTTTTCAGTATAACTCGTACCATCCTTCACTCATGTATCCACACCCTTCGTTACTTCCCTTCCTTCCAGCTCCTGTAGAAACTATGGAAGCATGTCTGGGAGATTCTGGATGTCTGTCAAGGGCGAGGATGTGCTTGTGACGCCGGGCGAAGAGATAGCTAAGGAGGGATAGGGATGGGAGAGCAAGGGGGCAGGGAGAGTCGAGAGAGAGGAGGTACTGCTTGGATCTTATCGGGGGACGGCCATCGCAGCTCCGCCCTTGCCGTGACCTGCTAACATTTCCGCCTAGACATGGTATTGCCTTAACACCTCGCCCCCCTCCCCATCTCTTCCTCTGGTTCCTCGTGGCCCGACTTATTCCGGTGAACTAACTCCCTGTCTACCCCTTGAGTGCCTATACCTGCTTGCTGCTTGGGTTTTCTCTCTCTCTCTCTCTCTCTCTCTCTCTCTCTCTCTCTCTCTCTCTGCATTCTTCATTTTCTAACACTGTATTTAGCTATTTTACTCCATTTTTTTCCCTTCTTTCCCTCCATTACTCCATTTTTTTTTTTGTATCTACACCTTATTCTTTTCTCTAAATCTTCCTCTTAGTTACGTTCTTCTTTTCATTCAAGTCGTCCCTTCAGCGCCTCCTTCAGTACGACTCTTCTCTGGGCACATCGACCACTACAACTACTGGCTAGAATGTCTGTTCCCTGTGTGCCTTCGGGTTGTCTCTTTGCCACGACTTTGCCTCACCATTCATATTGTTTCTGTCTTAAGTATTCTTCTATTCTTCTTTTGTCTTCTTCTTTAATTTTTTTCTATGTATATTTTTTTTTTTAATTCTTCCTTCTTTTATTTTCTTTCTTAATTTTGTGTGTTTTCTGTTTATTTTTTTCTTTTTCTATATTTTTTGTCTTTCCTTCCCTGTTCTTCCTTTTTTCCTTAGTCTGACTTATTATTTTTTTTTTCATTTTCTCTGTAGGCATTTATTTATTTTCCTTTCCTCTCCTTTCTTTCTTCATGTTTATTCTCTTTTTTTCTTCAAATTCAGTTTTTTTTTCTCTCTCTCTATCCATATTTTGCTTCCTTTCTGTACTCACATATATATTTTTTTTATTTATAGTTTTCTTCCTTCCTTCCTTTCCTTCCCCTCTCTCTCTCATACACCTGCCTGTCATCATTCTCTCTTCTCCATCCATCTATCTCTTTTTCCCCTTCTCTCTCTCTCTCTCTCTCTCTCTCTCTCTCTCTCTCTCTCTCTCTCTCTCTCTCTCTCTCTCTCTCTCTCTCTCTCTCTCTCTCTCTCTCTCCAGAACTGCAAAATACAACTAAAAAAAGGAAAAAATGAAGTAACTGGCCAACGATTTACACATCACCGTTCATTTTAAAGACGCATCAAAAAGCAACCCAGAGTCACCAATGATTCCTAGTGGCTGATATTAAAGGCAAGGGAGAAACTACGTGGGTATGTGTATGTATGTGTGGGTTAGTGCTTGTATCGTGCTATGAGAGTCTAGAAGCGAGGCGAGTAGAAGTGTACAGGAGAGTGAGAGAAGGAGGAGGTGGAGGAGGGAGGAAGGCGCCAGATAGCAGTTCGCCGGGCCATATGCTTTATAGCTCGGCGTCCGGGGCGTGCGAGGAGGGCAGGTAGAAGAAGAAGAAGAAGGGGTCAGTCCGGTTTATATCTGGGACTTAATTATACAGCTGAGTGGAGAGAGAGAGAGAGAGAGAGAGAGAGAGAGAGAGAGAGAGAGAGAGAGAGAGTCAGTGTGTGTGTGTGTGTGTGTGTGTGTGTGTATCTTTATGTGTATAGGGGGTAGCAATGTTGTCTGTCTGTGTGTGTTAGCATTGAAAAACTAAGCTAGAGAAAGTTAAATAAAGAAAAAAACACGTTAATCAACCATAGATGAGAGAGAGAGAGAGAGAGAGAGAGAGAGAGAGAGAGAGAGAGAGAGAGAGAGAGAGAGAGAGACAGGATGAAAGACGGAAAATTAGCCCCGAAGTGGATAAGTGAAGGAGGACGGTGGAGGTGCTGCTATGAACTGGTACGATATGAAGACTCCACAAGCAGTCTGCCAATCAGCCTTGCCTGCCTCTCTGGACCTCCGTTATCTGCTGGGAAGAAAGGCGAAAGGAAGGAGGAGAGGGCGAGTCAAGGAGGGTGAAGGAGAAAGGGAGAGGCAGAAAGTATGAAGGAATGAAGAAGAAGCAGGGAGGGTGAAGGAAAAAGGAATTGGCAAGAAGGTTGAAATAGAGAATAGGCAGAAAGGACGAGAGAAGAGTCAGATCTAGGATGAAATAGAGAAAAGACAGGCAGTGTGAAGGAGAAGAGGCAGAGATGGTGAAGGAGATGAGAAAGAGAGGCAGGAACAGTAAAAAGGAAATATAGGAGACAGCAAGAGAGAAAGAAATGATGAGATGGAGAGATAAAGAGGAGGAAGAGGATTTGAATGGGAGAAGAGGGAAAAGGGAAGGGAAGAGGAGAGGTAAAGAGTGGGAGGGTAAATGGGATAGGGATGGGAGAATAATGAGAAGGGAGAGGATGATGAGAGGAAGATGGTGAGAGGTGGAGATAGGAAGAGGATGTGGAGTGAGACAGACAGACGCCGTGATGACCAAAGGTAAAGTGTTGAGCTGTGCTGTCAGAGAGAGAGAGAGAGAGAGAGAGAGAGAGAGAGAGAGAGAGAGAGAGAGAGAGAGAGAGAAGGAAAAGAGCAGTGACGGCCTAAGAGGTGGCACACTGATAAACTGACGCCCTTGGTTTGTAGTGTGTGAGTCAACCAGTCCACTGCGAGGCACCGAGTGTTGGCCAAGCTCGCACTCTTCATGCCTCGTCACCACGCGGCGCCGTGGCATTTCCCGGCGGTGTCAAAGACTGGAACCCACAAATTCTGCCACCTAAGGAAACTGAACGATGGTAGTGTTGTTATTAGATCATTGTCTTATTACTGACACTAAGTTATATCCTCGCTTGTTGATTTCTTGACGTGTTCCTTCTCCCGTTTTGAATTATAAAACGTTACCTTCTTTTAAAAATGTTCTCTTCCAAGATACAAGATTTTCCTGATACATTTTCCTTTTGCTTTTAGATATACGACAAAAATACTTGAACTTGTAAAACCGGATCTTGTTGATAAAACTCACAAATTAATGAAGGTTTTGCTTCGAATATGAATTTTAATATGGCGCTCGTTTGAAACTCTTACCCAGCACAGCCAGTGACTATTACTATGGTTGCGTGTCGTCAGTGCCCCAGAGACCGTGATACTGACTACGCCGTGTCCTTGGCCCCCTGACACTGACACTGCCCTCCATTCACCGCCACCCTCTCACTCATCCCCATCCCCCCGCGACTCAGGCCAGGCAGTCCCCAACACACGCTGCTCCCCGAGACATGACCCTCGGCTCTTACATGTTCAAGACACATATCAATGCTCTTCCTTATGACCCTCACTGGCGCTCCTGATACTCACTAATTCCTCATTGTTTTTCTGACATCCCATTGCACTGATTCCTTCCCGCCCTCTCATGTACCAACCACTCATTATGTTCCTCCACCTCCTGACACTTCTCCTCATCGCTGCTTTACTTATTGTTGTCCTGACATTCCCTTACTCCTCCCCGTTGTTTCCTATGGTGATCATTTGTTGATTTATATCATTCCATAGCACTCTGCCGGCATTTGGGTCCACTGACACTCTCTCATCCTTGGCATCTTCTATTCTGGCATTCAGTTTCGTGTATATTTATGTATTATCATGTTTTTATCAGTGTAGTTTCGTTGAGTGTCCTTGTGTGAGTCACTCCTGGGCAGCCTTGCAGTGTGAGAGCGTGCAGGAACAAACAGCGTGCCACTACCAGTACACCTCAAATGGCCAGCAGGAGACAAAAACAAGAAGAAAAACAATACTCCCACTTTTCCTTCATATATGGCTGTGCGTTCTGTGTGAAAGGAGGACGACGGGAGCAGGAGGTGGAGGAAGAGGAGAGCGGGGGAGGCTGGTGGATGCTGGAGGAGGCTAGTGGAGGCTGGAGGAAGCAAGGCCGTCTGTCCCCTCAGGTTCACACTGCGGGACTTTGGCTGCCAGACTGACGCGTACTTCCCTGTGGGTTTTAAAAGAAGCCAGTGCTCTGAAGGTGGCGAAGGTGTGGAGAATGAAGTCTTTAGGGTGCGTTGAGGGAATGAAGTGCTTAGTTCCTAGAAGTGTTTAAGGAATTGAGTCCAGTTTTCTTCTACTTTTTTTTTTCATTCTCTTGGGCAATCTTTTTTTTTTTTTTCTTCCACATCATCTCCTTGCCTTATAAGATTGTACCGTCTGTGGATCGCTTTCTAGAATCCAACCTCCCTCGTATATTCTCCTCCTCCTCCTCCTCCTCCTCCTCCTCCTTTCTTGGTTTAAGTGTGGCTTCAGGAAAACTTCGTGGATTCCGTCACTGAAAAATTTGAAAGCGGCCCCTGCTCGGCGCTCCGGTGCTCACTCTTGGGGAATGTTTTCAGGCTCCGTGATAAGCCAAGACTCATTTCACATCGGTATCAAGAAGCGACTGAGCGTGAAGCAAACTTGAACCTCTCCTCGGGTAACAATGCTTCGGGTCATCGTGAAGTGAAGGAGAAGTGTTCGTCAAGTTAGAGAATAGATGTTCTGTTCTGCTGTGTTTTCTTTTTTTTTTTTCTTCTTCTTCTTTTCTCTCCATTGATGTACGATTATGAAGACAAATAACAGAAGAACGCTGTTGAAAAAAAAAAGGAAAAGAAAAATCGCTTTGCATAAATACTGATTAATGGGAGTTACGGAGAGCAAGGAAAAGTTTGCATAGATCTTGAGGTGTCTTGATTGTTCCCATTTGCAATTCAGTAGGAAGGTGGAATAAAAACAAAGATAGGAAAAAAAGAGGCAAAGATAAAGGCACACAATACCAGAATCGATCCGTTATGGTAAAGTGACAGAATGGCGATATTCCTGCTTTGAAAATATGGACAGAAAAGGCAAGAGAGAGAGAGAGAGAGAACAAGTCTTACGTAGCTGACCAGTGAGATTAGACTAGATGAACGAGACGCGCATAGCCACCAGATTGAGCGGTACTCGGAATAAACCTGTACAGGTGAAGGGGTTATACTCTTGCATTAAGATCATGGACAAAACTTAAGAATGAGCTCCTGCAGGCCTTACAATGTACCGAATCTGTGAGGTAGCCAATAGATTTAATGAATGTGCGATCGTAATAAGCTGGCTGGCCATCAGAAGAAACTTGTAGAGGTGGAAAGGTTTATACTCCTCCATTGAAATTGTGACCAGAATTGAAGGAGCAATGGGTTTACTGTATACCGAGTCTGTGAAGTTGTATTGAAGAGATGAGACACTTAGCCGATAGATTTAGTGATGCTGTGATCTTAATAAGCAGGCTGGTCATCGACATTAACTTCTGGAGGTGGAAAGGTTAAATTCTTGCTTTGAAGTTATAAACAGAACTTAAATCTTGCTGTACATTGAATCTGTAAAGCTGTATTGAAGGTATGAGACACTTGGCCAATAGATATAGTGAAGCTGTGATCCTAATAAGCTGGCTGGCCTCCGAAATAAACTTGTAGAGGAAAGGGGTTATACTTTTCCATTAAAATAACTGAACATTAAGAACAGCAACAGGAAGTCTGGTTATACAGTGCTGGAAGAGACGAGACACGCAGTCAATGGATTTAGTGAGCCAGTGATCGTAATAAGGCGGATGAGGTGACAAGTTATACTCTTCCATTGAAAGCATGGACAGAACAGACATGAGAGTGGGCAGGAAATTCCATTGTACCTAACCTGTGATTATGTTCGTGGGGAGAGACCTGCAGCCTACTTAGAGCAGCAGGGATTGGATCAGCTGACTTGGCAAGGAAGATTATGACAGTTTTTTTTTATTTCTATTTATCAAAGTTAATTTTTTTTTAACTTACGATTGGATTGTGGGATTAGTAGTAGTGGATAAACTGAATAGTGTGTGTGTGTGTGTGTGTGAGAGAGAGAGAGAGAGAGAGAGAGAGAGAGAGAGAGAGAGAGCAAAGGACAGCCCGATGTAGAAGATTTGATTGTTTTATTATACGAAAGAGAAGAGGAAAATGTGTCTCCTTGTCTCGCGTCACTTGCGAGTGTCTGAGAGACTTTCTAACATGTATGTATATATTATGTCGTATACTTCTTGCGTAGGTTGTGTCAAGGTTTAACTCTCTCTCTCTCTCTCTCTCTCTCTCTCTCTCTCTCTCTCTCTCTCTCTCTCTCTCTCTCTCTCTCTCTCTCTCTCTCTCTCTCTCTCTCTCTCTCTCTCTCTCTCTCTCTCTCTCTCTCTCTCTCTCTCTCTCTCTCTCTCTCTCTCTCTCTCTCTCTCTCTCTCTCTCTCTCTCTCTCTCGAGGCTACGGGTCGCCTCGGTAGTTATCATACCGTGCCTTTGAAGCGTTAGGCCGGCCGGGCGCAGGAGCGTGTCTTGCCTATGCAAATGATTCTCAAGTTGATGCATAATATTCTCTTTTTTTCCACCTTGTATCGCCCGTGTTGAGCGTCGGAGCAGCAGCAGCACTACTACCACCACCACCACCGCCACCAGCGGTAGGGAGGCGGTGCTTGTGAGGTGAGGAGAGGACGGGGTCAAGCTTAGCACACCTGGTGAAGATTCGTTTAATCCTTTAGAGAAGACGTGACTTTTTTGTTATTCTTGCACGTGTGTCAGTGTACAGCGTTCACAAGACACCTAAATGCGTGAGGTCGATGGGATCTTCTATGGTTCGTCTTACTAGTTAGTTATTTGTAACAACGCTACATTTTTATATACACTCAGACAGTATCGAACTATCTCATGGCAGATTCCTCTCACTATAGATTCCCCTACCTACTCACTCTACAGTCTTCTTCCTACTACAGGCTCTCGCACTCCCTTCCCAGCAGGCTCTCCCCAGCAAGTTCTCCACCCACGCTGGGATTAAGAGTGTGATTTATGCTCTTAGAAGAACAACTGACTCCTGGACCGAAGGCAACACGTCTTAATTGTGGAGAAACTTTTAAAGCAACTCTGTTAAAACTGATGGATAGTTCTTCTCTCTTCCTACTCTAACTCCTCCTCCTCCTCCTCTTCCTCCTCCTCCTCCTCCTCTTCCTCCTCCTCCTCCTCCTCCTCCTCCTCCTCCTCCTCCTCCTCCTCCTCCTCCTCCTCCTCCTCCTCCTCCTCCTCCTCCTCCTCCTCCTCCAGTGGTCATCTTCCACTCCGCAATTTCCTCTGACCACCACCTTTGCAGACCATCTTCTCACTTCTCCTTTCACCTTCCAATCATCTTCCTCCTCTTCTCTCCCGTCGCTATCCCTTGCCATCACATTCTTATATCCTCATCATCACTATCTTCTTTATTCTATCTACTACCGCTACTCTTTTTCTCCTCTCCTCGCCTTTTACTCGCCTCTTTATCCCTTTCTACTCATCATCTCTTATCATTATATACTCTTTTCCTTTATTCCTTCACATTCTCCTTCTCATTCTCCCCCTCCTCTTCTCTTCTCCTGACGATGCCCTTGCTTTGCGGCGCCCTTGGGGGAGTTAGGGTGCAGCGCCCTCTCCCCTTAATTGTCCAGCTAACACCTCCTCTGGCCTTCATTGTTGTATTTAATGCGTGTATTCACATGAGTAACGCCATTAATGTATCATAAGTAATATTGGCTGTACGAGGGGAGATAAAAGTATTACAATGCAGATAATTACTAAATATGTTAATGAATGCATAAGGTTGGAAGAGAAAAAAAAGATTACAGCACTTCATGGTAGTTATGTGTTTTTTTTCTTGTGTGTGTGTGTGTGTGTGTGTGTGTGTGTGTGTGTGTGTGTGTGTGTGTGTGTGTGTGTGTGTGTGTGTGTGTGTGTGTTTCTGTGTTGCCTGCACACACACACACACACACACACACACACTCTCTCTCTCTCTCTCTCTCTCTCTCTCTCTCTCTCTCTCTCTCTCTCTCTCTCTCTCTCTCTCTCTCTCTCTCTCTCTCTCTCTCTCTCTCTCTCTCTGTGTGTGTGTGTGTGTGTGTGTGTGTGTGTGTGTGTGTGTGTGTGTGTAAGCATGGCTTGAGCTACCCTGTTTACATATATTTTATCCAGTTTTTCCCTGTGTGTGTGTGTGTGTGTGTGTGTGTGTGCAGTAAGTACCCAGTGTCCAGTGTCACTTGGTGTTTGTTCATCATACACAACAAAGCCTCACGCGACGCAGCACCTTGAAATGTACAAAAACCAACAATGAGACAGAATAAAACCTTGAATTAGCATCAGAACCTGCTTTCGGGTCCAGCTGCGCATAATGTTTAGGTCTGGCGAGCGTGCGTACAAGAGCCTGCTGACGCCTGCCCTGCCAAACACTGCACATCTTCCCGGCCCTCTGTAGCACACACCGCACTCACTCCTCGACCCTTTCTTAGCACCTTGTTTTAACTTCAATACTGGGACGCTTTTTTTTTTTTATAAGTTTAAGGTACGATTAGACGATTTTATTTACATTACGAAGGGTCTATGAAAGTTAGAAGATTAGTGGCCAGAGTTTTCACTATTCTAATCCCCACGCATAAGTTTATGAAGCTGTATATAATCACCAAATAGTAAGCAGAACGAATATGAAAACGTGTCATGGTACTGAAGGGGGTTAAAGTGTTTCGGAGTCTTTCACGTTATTTTTTACATTATTTTCCTTTTTCGTGTTTCTGTAAAGGAAGATACACTGGGGACTAAGCGGCGCAGGGAAATCTAGTAGGTGTATAATAAGTATCTTTTTAATCTTGTGTTTCTGAGGAAGGTGTAGTGACAAAGCGATAGTGCAAGAAAATACTCTTTTGTACACTAAATCTATCTTTTTTTTTTTTATGTAGGGAAGAGTGCCAACCAAGGGCAAATAAAGAAAAAGAAAAGATAAAAAAAAACGCTCACTTGATTGCTGGCTCTCTACAATGAGGAAAAGGGTCAGCCAAAATTAGGGAGCAAATGCCTCGATACCTCCCTCTTAAAAGAAGACAAGTCGTAGGACGTCAGAAATACAGATGCAGGGAGGGAGTTCCAGAGTTTACCAGTGAAAGGTATGAATGATTGAGAGTACTGGTTAACTCTTATTCTCGTTCTTTCTTAAAACATCTGAACCTTATAAAAATATTCGCAAGCTTTATGAATGTCCAATGTACATAAGTGCAAAAAAAAAATTGTTTATGAGGTTAAATGTATTGTGAGAAAAAATGTGAGGGTTAAACAGACATAAGTGGAATTTGCCCTAGATGTTAACTTCACTACAATGACGCTTTTCCATATCCATTCTGCTTACTATATGGTGATTTTACACAGCTCCAGAACCTTATGTGGGGTTTAGAATAGTGATAACTGTGGCCATTAATCTTCTGAGCCCCATAAAACTTTCCTTACATCAGTGAAATGGTCTAATTTTATACAAAACTTGCGATGAAAATGTGTCCCAGTACTGAAGGGGTTAAAGGATATCTTCATGACTGTAATAATAGTCCATCAATTCCTCGATGTCACCAACAGAAGGAAAAGGACACATGAAAACAATTAATCGCTTCTGTAGCCTTTAGAAATAGTTGCTTTGAGACCAGAGAGAGATAAGAAATACCAACGTTACAATAAGTCATAATATAGTGTGAATCTCTTGAACCCTCATTCTGCAACCTTCTGCTCTCTCACCACGACTATCCAAAGACCACATAGGTGATCAGTCAATCCCCAATAGTGTTTATCCTGTTAGTAATATTGAAATCTTATCAATATCACCATAACAATAAAAAGAAACCCTTAAAATTCAGCGTAACATCAACCAGAGGCTTTTAAAAATAGTGGGAAAGCGGCGCAAAAGTGTTTTGAGACGGTGAGCAGCGGCGGATCACAGGCTGGGAAGGAGGCGGCGAGAGGCAAGAGACGAGAAGCGAGAGGCGAGGCAAAGGTAGCGCGGAGACTCACAGGAGGCGGCGAGAGGGCATAAAAGACCAAGGGAGGCGGCGAAGGAGGCGGAGGAGGTGCGTCAGGGTTGCCAGAGGTCGATGACGGTACGAGGGTGGTGGCGAGGTGGAGAGGGTGTGAGGGTGCGGTCCAGGGGTGAGAGGTTAGTCAGATGGAGCCATGAGTGTTGGGAAGGATTCGAAAAGACAAGTGTCGGTGAGGGAACAGGACTGGAATGGTAAGCAAGGGGGGGGGGGATGTATGTGTGTGTGTGTGTGTGTGTGTGTGTGTGTGTGTGTGTGTGTGCGTGTGTGTATTGAGGATGGAAGGCTGCGGTAAAGCTCTCAGTTGTGTTAGTCTAAGGATTTTTATTTGATTTTATTTAGCTTTTCTTCGTTTTCTTTTTATAAGGCATTGCAGTTGCTATTGTTAATGGTCTTACTGTAGTTTTTGTTAGATTTTCATTATTATTATTATTATTATTATTATTATTATTATTATTATTATTATTATTATTATTATTACAGTCATTTATAGCTTTGTGTGTGTGTGTGTGTGTGTGTGTGTGTGTGTGTGTGTGTGTGTGTGTGTGTGTGTGTGTGTGCCGTCAAGTGGTCATAATCAAGAAGGCATAATGTGAAGAATGCTGATCGTGTGTTGTTGTTGTTGCTGCTGTTACCGTTCTTGCTGCTGTTGTCTCCGTAGCTGCCACTTCTGTACTATTAGGTACTACTACCACCACCACCACTGCTACTACTACTACTACTACTACTACTACTACTACTACTACTACTACTACTACTACTACTATCACCATTACTACTACCACTACTGTTGCACATAACGATAATAGTAATACTGATAATGATAACAATAACACCAATAATAATGACAATAATATTAATTAAACATAATCAGGGATACGAATGCCAGACACCAAAGCTAGGGGAAGGCAAGGTGAGGTAAGGCAAAGGGAGGGGAGGCAAGGGGAGGGCAGGGGAAGGCAGCCTCTTGAGCGTCACAGTGCGGCAGGAAAACACGCGCCGTTACTTCCACTCCCTCAGAGAAAAGGAAAAAATCACAAACCAGTTTCCAGAGTCCAGATGTCCTGCGATGAACTCAACTTTCTTAGTGGTCCGCGCAGGCCCTTCACTCGGCGGACCCTTGCCCGCCGCCGTGAGGGCCTCCAGAGTCCCGACACCTGCCCGCCATGCCTTGACACTCGCACTGCCTCTCATCCTCCTTGCCCAGGGACTTGTAATGCCTGGCTCCTCTCAACACCACTCTCTTTACACCTGGCTCCTCCCTCCTCCTCGCCCTGCCTGTCTTGCCTGTCTTGCCTGTCATTCCTTCTCGACGACGATTTTCTTGTGTCTTTCCTATCTGAAGTCTGTCACTCCTTCCTCCTTTTAACATTTCTTTTATTAGTATTATTTTCTTTTTTATTACAAGACTGGCCTCATCTTATTAGGAGTATTATTTAGTGTACTTTTTTTACTAGCACATGTTCTACTACTAGTACTTTACCCAATAAGTTGATCATTGAACTCCTTCCTCTCCTTCTAGTATTCATCTGAATTACTGCAATTTTCACTGTTCTGCCGCATGTTCTAACACTGACTCTTTCCTCATCCACTGAAATTTAGTGCATTCATTTTCTTACCTTGCCCAATTCCTTCTATACCTTCTAATAAACTCTTTTTTTTTAATCATTAAGAGCATTAATACTAGTTCTGTCACACCAGTTCACTCCCCACTAACTGGAGCTTTTAACACTTGCCTCACCTTGCCCTAGTTACTTATCACAATAGCAGCTCTAAATCCAACACCTGACTCTGTACCAAGCATCTGTTCTGTCTCCCTCGCTGAAGCTAGAACACCTTCCAACCCGTCTCCTCTCCCTTTTCCGGACATCAATTCAAAGCAAAAGTAACACTGCCTCCCTCTTCCTTCAGGCTCTCTTTTCCCACCTCGCCTTCCCTTCCCACAGCCTCAGCACACCTGACTTCCCCTCAACAACACTCACCTGTCCCCTCCGCTTTCCTCTCAGTCTCCCCTCTCACTCCTCACCAGTCTCCTTCTCTCTTCTACCAACACCTCACCTGCCTTGACCGCTCCAGGCCTTACTTGACCTGTGCTTCTGTGAGCGGTGGCGGTGGAGGAGGAAGAGGAGGAGGAGAGAGTGATAGTGTAGGATGTGCGTAGGAGGAGGAACAGGGAAAGTAGGATTGGAGAATAGTAGATGAATGAGAGAGAGAGAGAGAGAGAGAGAGAGAGAGAGAGAGAGAGAGAGACAGACTGTGTTAAAGGACGGGAGATAGAAAAAAAGTGGTGATGTAAGAAGTGTGTGGGACGAATGAGGAGGAGGAGGAGGAGGAGGAGGAGAGTCGTAGGTGTGTACGTAGATGACATATAGATGATTATTGGAGGAAACGGAATGAAGAGAGGAGATGAAGGACAACGACAGAAGAAATACTGATAGACTAACAAAAAAGAAAAGGAAGACGAAGAAATATAGTGACTGGAAAATAAATAAAATAAAAAACAAAAAAAACATCACGAGTTTGGAAAATGAAGAAGGAAAAAAGAAGATATGTAAAAGTAGAAGTAGAAGAAGGGATGAAGGCAGGGGGTAAATAGGGTAAGCGGATACCACGCAGGGGAAGGCGGAGAGGATGAAGGAGGGGTTGACGAGGGATCAGTGAGGAGTAAAGCGGTAGGGGAAGTGAGGAGATGAGGAGCAAGAATGTAGAGGATGAGAATTAGGAGAGAGTTTAATTGGGGAAGGTTAAATTAAAAGGTATTAGAACATTGGAAAGGTAAAGGGTTAGAGATTTCTTGTAAAGTGGTGAATTAGAGATAGAGGATTGAAGGAAAGTAGAATAGATAGGTAAGGAACTGATGAGATGAAAACTAACCCCTTGACTGCTATTTGGCGCATCTTTCTTGAAATGTTTATCACTCTTAGGTATTTTGACTTCTTCTACACCTACATTGAATCTATAAACTCGGTAGAAATTGTAAAATATAGATAGATGAGCAACTGATCAGATGAAAACTTGGCTGCTATTCCATGTGCCTTTCTTGAGTTGTTGATCACTGTGAGGTATTTTTCACTTGTTCAACACCTACACTGAATTTATAAACTTGGTAGAAATTGTAAAATAGAGATAGGTAAGCAACTGATCAAATGAAAACTAACCCCTTTGGTACACCTCTCTTGAACTCTGTATCACTGTGAGGTATTTTTTTTTAGACATCTACAGCTACATTGAATCTATAAACTCTGTAGAAATTGTAAACTATATTCTCTCCTGCCCCCTTATTTCTTATGCATGCTTAAAAATATTTCACACATTACTTTTTTGTGCTGTTAATTGCTACGTATCGCAGTGAAAGTTTTAAGATACATTGTCGAGCAGAGAAATTGGAAGGGCAAGATTAAACAGATAGAAGGATAAAGTAGCAATACGGGAAGGAAAGTAGCAAAAAATAGCAATATGGAAAGAGTCTAACCTAGAAAATGTGTTCAGTGAAAGGGAAAGTGAAGAAAAAATTATTAGGGAATGAATGGCTAAAGAATGAATACACAAATGATTTAAGAGAGAAAAAAAAAAATAGAATGACTCATAGGAATAAAGTAAAAAAAAATAAGTTTCGAAAAGATCTGATGAATTATAAAAAATCAGAAGAAAGATTTTAAATAATAGTAAAATGAATGAATAGAATAAATTACTTTTTTTAAGGGAAAGGGAAAGTAGTAAAATAAACAGCAGAAAAATTAATAGTTAAAAGCATAACTTTAAAAATAGACTGGAAGGAGAAGAAAACAGAAGAATGAATATCGTAAAAGAATGAGAGAGTAAAACTGGTGAGGTGTAAGATGCAAGAATGATGGAGGAGAAAGTGGCGGGGGAGGGAGAATGAGAGAAAATGAGAGAGAGAATAAGAGAAAGATAAGAGAGAGTGAGAGAGAATGAGCAGCGTTAAAGAATGAGAGTAAAAGTGGTAAGCTGGAAGATGCAAGAATGATGGAGGAGGAAGTGGCGGGGGAGAGAGAATGACCGAGAA
>NC_059294.1:28650311-28662811 GCF_017591435.1 Portunus trituberculatus
GAGGGGGAGGAGGAGGAGGAGGAGGAGGAGGAGGAGGAACAAGACGAAGATAAATGAACATGCAGACAGTGTATTATTATGTGTATGATTTTCTTATTACGTGCTTACATTCCAGGAAGCTAAAAGAGAGAGAGAGAGAGAGAGAGAGAGAGAGAGAGAGAGAGAGAGAGAGAGGTGTTTGTTTTGGAGGAGTAAACTAAAACTCTTCTTATTTCCTCTCTCATCATCTCTGCCTCTCCTATTTCTCCCATCCCTTCCTTTAATTTTTTTTTTCCTATTTTCATCACTTCTCTCTTTTTTTCCTCTTCTCTTTAGTTTCCACAAGACTTTCCGTTTCCTTCTTTTTTTTCCAGTCTCATAAACTCATTTTTTTTCATTTTCTCTCCTTTGTTTTCATCTGCCATACATTTTTTTATGCAAGAGGGAAACTAGCTAAAGGCAACGAAAAGTATTAAAAAAAAGGCCCACTTCAAATGCAAGTTCCCTAAAAGACTGTAGAGAGTTAGCCCAAAGACAGGAACAAATGTCTTATCCTGTGATTCCTTCCTCATCTCTTCCCTAGCCGATAGTTTCTTCCTCTACTAGTTTTCTTTCTCCTCTGTCAGCCTCCTTATTTCCCTGTCGCTCTGTTTATCCCTATCAGTTTCCTTCCCTCCCTGCTGTCTCTCCCTCTCCCCGTTGCCAGCCATTTCCCTTCCCCATGCATCCATTTTCCTTTCTTCATCTCTTCATTTCACCCTGTCAACCTTTCCCTTTCAATGTTTATTTATTTATTTTTTTCTGCCTACCAGTTCTTCTTACCCTCTATTGTCTAGCTCTCCTTTCCCTGCCAGCTATTTCCTTCTCTCTACCGACATTCCCTCTCCTCCGACGGTCTTCTACTCTCTTTCTCTCCCTCCCCTGTTGATCTTCACGCTCCTCTATCTCCTAATGTCTCGCCTTGTCACTTTTTCTTATTTACTTTAGTTTGGTTCTCGTTTGTGTTCTCGCCTCGTCACTGCGTCGTTATCTCCTCGTCACCTTCCTGGCACCTTTTTTTTTTTTTTTTGTATCTTCTCTTTCTTTTTTTTACCTAGTACGTGACTCATTTGGGATTTTTTTCCTTACTGTAATTTGGACTGATTAGGTTTTAGTAAGACGTTGAGGTTCATTAGAAGAGTAATTTTAGCTTCATTACTACCACAACCATTTATTACTATTGCTACTACCATTGCCACTATTAGCGTCACTACCACCACTGTTGCTGGTGTCGCATGTCATTACCATCCTTATCGCCACCATCATCACCAGTCACCATCACTAACTTCTTCTCTCCCTCTTCAGGACACAGACATCCCCACAATCTTCCTCACTCATCCCTATCGAGTCTTCATCTGTTCCAAGGCATCGCAGTGAACCTTCTTATCTCATCTCCTTGTCTCCCTCCATCCGCCTGCCACAGAACCCAACGAGCAGATGAGATAGGAAGTTTAAGGCTTCATATAGCACAGTAACTTGGTCTTCTACGTCTCTTTGTCTTCTATATACACACAGACACGCATGCACAGGTATGAATGAGCCGGCTGTCAGGTGTGTGATGTTGTCTAATCGGGCCGTCTATTGATGCTCCTCTAACCAGTTTATATTTGAGTGATACGTGACCGGTTTTGGGGTGATATTTATCTCAGAAGGCCCTTGAGAGTGTGGCGGGTCGGGTTGGTTTCGCTGTGTGCATTATTTTAAGATTAACATTTATTTCTGTGCCACGAGACATGTTCGCCTCCAGATTATCTCCGTGCTTAGTTATACCTGCGTGCTGTGCTTCCTTCCTCGCTACAACCTATAACCTGTTCTCGTGCTTGGTCCTCCTTGCCTCCCTTCGCCTAGCCTTGCCTTGCCTTGCCGTGCCTTGCCTTGCCTTGTCTTATACTTCATTGTCTTGGCTGCGCTCTCGATTAAATTATCTGTATTGGCGGCTGGCCTTCCAAGGTCACCTCAGACAGGTAGAGTGTGTGTGATTTTCCGTGAATAAAGCATTGTTACTTTTCCAATGAACATTAACGTCGTAATTTACTTTTCCTCACGTACCCGTATAATGTCAAACATTGTAGCAACCTTCAACATTTCTCGCGGCAAGACGGACAATCTTCATTCTTCTTTCCATCATAAAGACAAATTTCCTCGTCGTTCACGGCTTCTCTCTTCGAAGAACTTAATTTTCACGCACAGAAGAAAACTCGCCGCCGAAATCATTGCTTTAACTTAACATTTGCTGCTGGAAAGACGGACAATCCTGCTTCTCCTTTCCATCATAAAGACAAATTTCCTCTCCATTTACTGTTTCATGTCTCTTCGAAGGACATGCTTTTCACGCACGGAAGGAAAGGCCCCACGAAACACAACATTCAAAAGGGCACCACACAGTCCCTTTCACCCGGACACCTTTGCTTTCCGTATTTCTTAGATTCAGTACAACTTTTTTTTTCATTGTAACTATTGTAACTTTTCCTATTCCTTCCCGGATGTCCTTCAACTCGCCTCAGATCACCGTGGTCTCCTTACATTTCCCCGATCACACCACCAACAATTTTTTGCGTCTCACCTTTCCCTGTCTGTAGTTCTGGGTTGTGACTGTGACCTCCGCGTGTCGACCAGCCAGCACGTCAAGATCATCCCTGGGAATATATTAAGTAGTTTTCAATCTTGCCATGTCCTTACTGCATGATTCACATTGTTTTGAATAGAGATAGCACTGAGGCACACTCCCTTCACCCTGCTCGTGTCCTCCTCGCATTGTCCACTTTTTAACTCCTATAGTACCATGACGCGTTTCCATATTCAATTTGGTTACTATTTGGTGATTCTATACAGCTTCAAACCCTTGGTAATGTAAATGAAATAGTATAATCGCTCACTTGTCTTCTGGTAAAAATGTATCGCAGTGTTGAATGGGCTTAACTTCCACATCAAGTCGAGGTTCCTGCTCTCCTCTGAGTCGCCACTGTTCTGTTCCTGCTTCTTTGTCAGTTTTGTACACTTCTCACGGGTGCCCTCCATCTCATTACCTGTTAGGAAGCTGAGCATAATATCGGTGTCAAACTACCTCTGCACACCACACCCACCCATCACTCACTCGCGCCGCGCCACACTGCCTGCACTCCCTCACCGTCACACACTGGTCTTCCCTCCTCCGTCACACTAAGAAGGTGTTTGACTCCCTCATCTGCGGCTAACACTCCACTCCCAAACACCTTCCTGAGCCGTGGGTCTTCATCATCCTATGAATATGTTCTTGTCATCACAGGCTCTTCCTCCTCCTTACCTATTCTACAACCCCGTAATTCACTCTCAAACTCCTGCCCTTACCTTCCCATCATCCCGTGCACTTAACCCTTCCATTCTGCTCATACCTTCACCTCCAGCCAGCCATTCCTTGCAAGGTTATCTTCCCTCGCGGTAACTCGTCTCCCGATCCTTGCCACTTTCTGTAACCATATGCTGGGATCCTCCTCCTCTTGTTCGCAATGTTTATTTTCTTTCTGTTGTTTTATTTTGCTATTTTTTTCTTGTCTTCTTTTTTTTCTTTCTTCTTATTATTATTATTTTCTTTTTTTTTCTTCTTTTTCTTTTCTTCTTCTTCTTCTTCTTCTTCTTCTTCTTCTTCTTCTTCTTCTTCTTCCCTTCAAATAATATAAGTCATTCTTGGAAAATGTACAAAGCGGGAATCCAGTTTAAAGTGCAACAAAGTACACTCTATGCCCTCAAAATAAATCCATTAAGCTTCCAAGTATTGTCCTAAATTCCCAGTCTCCCATGACAACCCATTGTTAGGCAGCCATTACATACATTAGCGCCACTAACACTGTATGGATGTTTCTCTTAACAATACTGCCAACATCCTGCCACGCAACGCCTTGTGAAATTCAACCAGTCATTTTCCAGGATTGATCTTTCCGCTCTCTGCCTCGCTCTCAGTTTTTCCTCGTATCATGTTTATTCGATACTAATTCAGGTATTTAAATCTCTCCGGTCTGCACCTTTATTGCCTCTTTTTCTCTTATGGCTTTTGCTCTCTAATTTTTGTATTTTTTTTTTCCCATTCTATTCATTATACTGTCATATTACTTTCTCTCTGGCGTTATTTATCTCTTCAGTTTCAACAGCGGCGCTCACTTCCAGTTCATTTGTCTCCCAACACTGCCTGAGTCGGACGGAATACTTTGTTTACTTACTCCTTGACTGGCAGTGGAACCATGACACTTGCTATGTAAACCTACTTGATCTAAATCCACTAGAAGTATCATCAGACATTAAGAGAGTTTAATTTTCACCATTACCTCTCTTGGTGTCACTGGCGCCTTTCACAATCACTCTGGACTAAACAGACAAGTCATCACGTCACTACAGGCAATGCAAGGTGCTGATGACATGATTGCTTCTCTTGGCGCTTCTCATAATCTTCAGCTTGACTTGCGTTATGACATTATATTAACGTTAATTAACCTTCTCGTGGCTATACACAAATGTTTTCCAATAACCAACTACAAACTTTAGTCACTGATGTTTGCACTGCAGTCTTTTAAATAAGTACATTAGAATATTAACAGAAGTAGAATTAATTTTATATTCCCTTCTTTTCTTTCCAATAACCAAATACAATTTTTAGGCATTTATTTTTCTCTCATTGTCTTTCCAAAGATTATTGTACAATGCTCTGAATGCTGACAAATAATTATAATTAACACAACAGTTCAAAGTTAAGGAGAACCTGTATCCATCAAACAACTAAGTGTGCTATTACCACTACAGCATTACACTAGTCATGCAGTCATTCACTTTTTGGACTTCAATCTCGGCAGGAATTGTTACACTCGCTGCCTCGCCACATTCCCTGACAAGAAGAGCTGAACACCACCGCTTGCTTGTAGGTAAAGGCTCGTGATCACCACCACCACCACCACCAGCAAAGCAAGTGACTGGTCAGTGCTGGGTGCTCTTCCCTCCATTCAGTATATATATATATATATATATATATATATATATATATATATATATATATATATATATATATATATATATATATATATATATATATATATAATATAATATATATATATATATATATATATATATATATATATATATATATATATATATATATATATATATATATATATATATATGTGTGTGTGTGTGTGTGTGTGTGTGTGTGTGTGTGTGTGTGTGTGTGTGTGTGTGTGTGCTATTTAGATGCAGAAGTTAATGGGTCTATCGATTTTGGCGGTGACACAAAAACTGGGCGCAAAGTATAAAAGTGGCAATTTACGACGGGATAATCTTATTAAATTATCGGCTCCATCAGGCAAGAAAATGTAATAGTTGATGAAGGTTGATTTCGGCTGAAGTGGTAATAAATATAGTGAGGGAGAGCAACCAGGCGCCTGCCACTCAGATCGCAGAGATTGTGAAAAGATAGACTTAGAGAGAGAGAGAGAGAGAGAGAGAGAGAGAGAGAGAGAGAGAGAGAGAGAGAGAGAGAGAGAGAGAGAGAGAGAGAGAGAGAGAGAGAGAGAGAGAGAGAGAGAGAGAGAGAGAGAGCGTGAGGGATTCAGAAACCGTTATAGAGTAAAATTGATTGATTCTCAGAAGGAAATAATTGCAAATCGAAGGAAAACGGAATAGTTTCTGAACTTTTATCAACATAGTTACCAGGAATCAAGTTTCTTTTTTTCATTTTCTTTTGTATTCATTTATTTTCATCTTACCTTTGAATTTTCTGAAGAGAATATGATCAGTAAGTATACGATGTTTTTCTTATCTTTACCAGTATTTTCGTGTTTCTTTTATTTCCTTTTATTCGTGTGTTAAGGAAAGAGTGCCAATTACTGGAATATACTGGATTACGTGTTTTCCTATCATTGCCTTTATTGTAAGAATATTTTCCCATCTTCTCTCCTCTATGGCTATTAAAAATGGCATAATTTAGAATCAATTTTTTTTTTCTATCACCTCTTACTTCATTTGATTATTTCTTCTCTCGTCCCTTACGCCTCATTACATCACATATACCGTTGATGGCGGGCCGCGGGCAGCTGGGTATGGACTGAGGCACTGAATTAGATCCTCGATGTGATCACCTCAGCCTTCACCTTACCTAAGAAAACATCGGAATGACACCATGGGACCTTCATAATTCTGCATCGGGCGACTTATAGTTATCGAAACGCCACCGTAATACCGAGGCAAGAGGCAGTGTTGCTTGTTGCCATCTCCTTCCATTACCATTATTATAGCCGGTGTGTTGTAGCAGCTTGCGTGTCCCGCCGCCAGTCACCCTCCTTATTCAGGCCGTGGAAGCGACGCTCACCTCTTCCTGGTATGAGACTTGCTTCATCTAAATGATTTTATCCTGAACGGTGGCCTGGCCTTGCGGTGCGGGAGGCTGTCAAGAAACCAATTCCTCACACCAACGTATTTTTTTTTTCTATTTTTTCTATGTGTTTCGCCCGCAGCACAGTGGAGATACAAAGTTATGACAGCAGTGATAAAAAAAAAAAACCGTGCCCCTTCCTCTGATGAACGGCCACTGTCAAGAACCGAACTGGCTATAAACTTAAACTTGCTGGGAATTATAGAGCGCTTTGTTCCGGTCAGCTTAGCGGTATTACAAGGGAATCTGAACACGCGAGTACTTACAAACATAACATCATAGGAGCAAGAACATAAGAAGTCTGTAAGAAGCCAAGAGAGCTTACACATGGCAAGCAATCTCTGCCTTGAACATAGTAAGGAAGTAAGGGAGGCTCCAACATGCCATCACAATTATACGCGCGTCCACTTATCTTATCAATCAATTTATCTAATCTTTTTAATGTCCTCAAATGACTCCACGCTAACAATCTAATTATTGAGTTTATACCATTCACTACCACTATTTGTACACATACGTCGTGTACCTATACTCATCTGTCCTCCTTTAACTGCTTCTGTATATCCATCTTCCTATGACTTGATTTCTTTTAAGAGGGAGGTTTCAAGACATTTGTCCCTGACTTTTGGATAACTCTTAATAAGTTAAAGGGAACTGACAATCCAGTGGGCCTTTTTTTATCTTTTTTTGTTGTCCTTGGCCGGTGTCCTCTTGCATTTAAAAAAAAAAAATCCTCCCTCTGAATGCCCTTATACTTCAGTGCTTCTAAACTATACGACTTTTACATAGGATGGGAAAGAAAGCATTCGTGGAAAAGTTTGTGGTGACCTCCCGCGACAAAGTGATGGCTCCGAGGTGAAGGATCCCGCCACGAGCTCAAAGGTGAAGGAGACTGAGGTGAGATAAACAGTGAAGACTAATTTTAGAGTGTGCGATCATCTTTACCCGCACCGTTAATATTGAAACGATGACTGGAAAACACGGCGCACGCATGGAGATTAAACTTGGATCTGATAGTGGTATGCTTTCAGCTGCGCCGCGACCATTAATGTGGAGAAGATGACTGGGAAGCAAAGGATATGAATGGAGAGAAACACTGTAAAGGAAATGAGAACTAAAGAAAGGGATTCTCAATAACACTATGCTCTAATCTTTGCCTCCTCTGCTAATAGTTAAATGATGGCTGGAAAACAAAGGGTACATATAGAAAACTGGCATAAAGGAAACTAGAATGAGAGGAATAGCGATACCTAATAATAATAATATGATCTCATCTTTACCTCGAACCGTTAGTATTGCAGTAATAGTCAGAAAATGTGGGATGCAGTTGTAACGATACATGGAGAAGTAATATAGTAAAGGAAACGAGAATGAAAGGCATTGTAAACTCTAATAATAGTATGCCTTCACCTTTTGCCTTCCTGCTGATATTGAAATAAGTAGAAATATATTAAGACATTGTTGTAAGAATAGAAAAAATATATATTTATAATGAAGGTAAAAGACGGTGAGATACATAACAAAGACAAGGTTTTTTTTGTAGTATCAAAATAATACATTGAAAATAAAATGGCATTGTTAAAAGGATATAGAAAGTGAATATAACAAGGTAAAGAATGTGAGAAAAGTTAATTTTTAAAGTATTTTAAATGCCACTGGTACTCAAACAGATAGAAAATTATATACCACATCGTGTTAAGGATGAGAAAGAATAGTAAGATGAATGAGAAGGGACTAAGACACTCAGCACCATTAATGTTAAAATGATACTTAGAAAATAGTGACTTATTAGGTCAAAAAATAATAACAGTCATGGAAAATAGAATGAAATACGAAGAAAAGCCAAGTTTTAGAGTATCTTCACTAAGTAGGAGCCAAATATTATGCCGTATGTGTATAAGAGCAAAGAAAATGATGATATAATGGAGATATAAGAGGGCGAAACACACAGCAAAGCCTAAGTTTGGATCATGGCCTCATCTCTCCCGTCACGGTTAACCTTACAATACCAGCCACAAAATATGAGATACTGTTGCAAGGATGAAAAAGTGATATAAGGCGGCGCTGGTCCACATATGGTAGCCCTCCTGCCGCAAACCCTCACGCCTCCACATTTGTTCCTCCCACGCCAGCCAGCCAGGAGTTGACTCACATCACGCAGAGGGACTAACTCATTGCTGTCACGCGCCGCACCTTTCACTCTCGCACATTTATGATGAAGGGTGATTTTGTGGCATATTTACCCCTGTTCCAAGACTTCTACTATCCTTTTCCTAACCATTTTGTTTGTAAGAGTGTATACGCTGGCTAGTTAAATCAATGTCAAATTCAAGATGAGATTTTAATTAAGTGTGATATGATCCATCTCTCTCTCTCTCTCTCTCTCTCTCTCTCTCTCTCTCTCTCTCTCTCTCTCTCTCTCTCTCTCTCTCTCTCTCTCTCTCTCTCTCTCTCTCTCTTATCTTTTATCGTTTGTTTATTTTGACTATTTTTATATCTGAGGTTGTATGGCAGTACGTTTCACAGGCCGTAGGAGAATAAGTTTATGATGAAGATACTTGATACGTCTATCCTTATTTTATCTTTGCCATTCTTCTCCTACCCTTTCCTACTCATTTCCTCCAAGAGAGCATATCACCATCTCCCATCAGTCTAAAATTACAAGCTTACAACAAGAGATGATGCGAATTTTTCCTTATTTTTCTCTCCTTTTTTTCCTCCTCCGATGCTGGTCCTGCTAACATCTCCTTTACGACCCTCGCCATTACCTCTTATAAGCCTGTGTCATGTCACCTGGCGCGCTGAGATTCTTTCCTGCGCGTACAAGTTTGTGTAATCTTGAAAAACGAAACTTTATGGTGTCAGAGGCCGGACCTTCCCTAAGTCGTTCCCGAGGAGAGCCTGTTCATTTTACAGTTCGCCGACCCTGAGCAGAACAAGAACATGGTCACGCATCCCCTGTCGGCGCTCCTGGAAGTCAAACCAAATGCTGTGGTGGTGGCTGGCCGCGTTGCCTTCATTTATATTTGTGCCCCGCGTCGAAATTGGCTCATAAATTGGTCCTCAAATCTCTCTCAGTCTTCGTAGTACAGCAGCTTCTTGAACGCTCCTCTCGTTCCTGCCTCGCTAGTATGGTTCGCTCTTTTATTCTATTTTTTCCCTCCTTCAATCTTGATATGAGCTGGAATTTAAGTACTTATAGCTGGGTATTATTCCTGCACTCCTATTAGTATGGCGCACTGTTTTTTTTTTTTTTTTTTTTTTTTTTTGCCTTCTGTCCTTGAGATGAACTGAAACCTTATTGTTTATATTCAGGATGATTACTTCTACTGGTATCCCGACATTCTATCAGTATTATTCACCTTTTTTTCTTTCTCGGATCTTCAAATGAGCTTGAAATTAAGCGTTTATATCAAGAAAGAATAATCTTTTTTTTTCATATCTTTTTTTTTTTTCTTTAATCCCTCAGAGGCGATGGAACATAAATACTCTTGATCGGTATTTTTCCCCTCCCGTACTTGCATCTCGATCCTTGTTCAGTAAACCAAACCAGCTCATTGCTCCTGAAACCCACAAAAGTTTACGCATCATCTTCCTGTTCTTTCTGTGATGATCTTAAGTAAATCTTCCAGTTCCCATCCACCACCCGCGCCGCCGCCACTCACTCCAGCACAGGGGACAAGTGGCGGCGTCCCTCAAGGCGCGCTAATTTGCCGCCACTCTTGCAGGACGAAGGAGGAGATAGAGAAGGAGAAAGAAGAAAATAAAGGAGTCTCATCTGCCATGCTGATTACCTGGCTGGCTGGTTGGCTGGCTGGGCGACGCGTGGAGGGTCGAGGTGTTGATGAGGGGAGCCAGATACCAAATATTAACTGCCGGTAACATTGTCTGGATGGATAATCAGCTTCAATAACACCATACCTCCACTGCACTTTGCCACGCTTTTTGTCGCGGCGAGGAGCGTGAATGAGTGGGTGTAATTTGTCGTTAAGGAGGAAAAGGACGCGATAAGTAGGAAGGTGAGGAGTCTACTTAGGTATAAGCAATGAAGGGGAATTGATTTTAATGACACCACCACAAGATAAGGAACGGTGAGGGGTCGGGAAGGGGTGAGAGGGGGAACGATTAGCCGCGATGGAGAAGCGATAAAGATGCAATGATAGCCGCATAATGAGGAGCGCCAGGTGAGACTCGAGGTATTAGCGTGTATAACTTACCTGTGAAGCGCAACGAACCTGCCAATAAGGACAATTACAAGGACAATGAGAAGGACAAAGATAAGATAAGAAGTCCGGATTGTTTGCTTGAAATGAGCGGGCAGGTGTGAGGGACAAATATTACATGGACACTAATGAAAGAAAGAATGCGATGGTTTAATTAAAAATGAAGGCAGGTGGAAGGGACGGAGGTGAGCGCAAGAACAATAATAACTTGTAATGGTTTAATATGAAAATGAGCCTCAAAATAGTGATAGGGAAGGCAATAGTAATGGAAGAATTTACAATGGTTTATTTTCTCTTGGTGGATAGTTATATATATTCATTTGCCTATTTATTCATGTTTTCAGTCATTAGTTTTATTGTACATTTATTTATTCAGGCTTTGATTTGTGTATGTATCCATGAATTTATTTGTTTATATCCCTATTTATTAGTTAACTTAATATCACACTCATTTATGTTACTATTTTTTTTTTCTGTCTAAGCATGAATTCATATGTTGAATTTTATTATACATATATTCATTCAGACATTGATTTATATATTCGTGCATTTATTTTCTTTTTCTTCTCATATTTTCGTGTGCTGAAGACTTACACGTATTTACATGTACTCAGTTCTTATCCTTTTTTATTTTCATTTAGACATTAATTTATCTACGCAATTCTAACTTTTTTTTTATTTATACCATGTGGGCTTTTCACGGAATTTATGGGCTAAAGACGATACTTTTTATGGTGCCTCCTATCTCAAAGCCCACCGCTAGGAAACCGTTGCCCCGAGTGAGGAAGCCCAACCTACACTCGGACCGTGGATAGGATTCGAACCCGTGCGCTTGGAGACCCCTCGGACCCCAAAGCACGCATGGTTCCACTGCTCTATCTCTGCAGGGTTCTATTTGTTTGTATTGCTGCTTCTTACGTTGCTGAGGACTTGGTCTCTTATTGTGTCTGTGAGGTGCAAGTCGTGGCTGGAAAAAGATTCACTGATTATCTCCTCGAAACATGACTTCGGATGTATCATGTAAACGCTGCTCTCGCTCTTTCTCTCTCTCTTTCTCTATTTACACTATTCGTATTATTTATATTTTTGGGTCGACAGTCCAAGTCACTGTTTTGATTCCGCCTTTTGCCGCGTCTTCTGCTGGTGATTTTTCCCCATTTTTCTTCGTCTTGTCTTTTGTGTGTCAGACTTGTTTTATGATGTCCGTGTTTTATTTACTTTTTCCAGTCCCTGCGAATGTGTTGAGTAATGTGTGTGTGTGTGTGTGTGTGTGTGTGTGTGTGTGTGTGTGTGTGTGTGTGTGTGTGTGTGTGTGTGTGTGTATGTGCAGTCGCTCTTCCTGTGTGTACTTCACTGCTTTCTCCTCACATTTAAGGACATCCTGCCTCTCACAAGGACTTTGCCAACATGAATGTGTGAGAAGGAACACGTAAAAATGGGAATGTTTGGATCGAGCATAAGTAAGTGGTCACACACACACACACACACACACACACACACACACACACACACACACACACACACACACACACACACACACGTTCTTTTCCTCCCGTAGAGTGTTACACAGAACTGCCAAAGACGGAACGCCAAAACATCTTTTCACACACTACGAAAAATATAAAAGGGAAGGATATGAATAAGTAAATAATAGTCATGACAGGGATGGGTTGGATTCTTCAGTCACTCGTCAGCTTGATGGCGCGTGTAAAATGTTTATATATTGTGTCAGCGTTTCATTTTATTTTTTATGTTCGTCGCCTTGTTTCTCTTTTTGTCCTTTTTCCTGGTTTTCCTTATTTCTTACTGATTTTCCTCCTACTCCTCCTCCTTCTACTCCTTCTCCTCCTCCTCCTCCTCCTCCTCCT
>NC_059294.1:28667811-28672811 GCF_017591435.1 Portunus trituberculatus
TAATTCTTTCAGCATCTAATTTGCATAGACTGGAGGATGGAAGCGTTGCTAATGATGTTTAAATATTAGTGCAACATTTTTTTTTTTCCTTTCTTTTTACGTAGCCAATGAACATTTAAATCACAAGGTCATTCATAGTTTTGGCCTTTGATGTTGCTTATGGTCGAACGCAGTGGTGTAGCTGAAGATGTTAAGGTATCCATTTATTTTTTATTATTATTTTTTATGGTGTAGGAAATGGTATTAGGGTATAAATTCAACTTTATTGGCTAGATTGTTATCGTAAAGTTGATGCGCTTGAGATTGCAGCGTGTCTAATAAAGTTAAACCATCCGTCCATTCTTTGAGTCTTTTACCGCGTGCAATTAACCAGCGAACACAAGTCTTGAACTTAAAATTAAAAAGATACACGAACAGTTCAACTTGTCATTTTTTTTTTCATCAATTTTTTCCTCTCTCAAGTTGAATCGAGTTGATACTCTACAGACTGCTCGGTGCGGCTAATAAGGTTAAGGCACTCGTTCGTTTAGGCTCAGTGCACACTCAAACCTTGCACTCAGCCCATGAAGTTAGGTTAAGAAATATGTATTAGCTTTTTTCCCCCATGTGTACCTGTGAAGTGGTGTTTCTACTCCTAGTGAAGAGATTCGCTCATTATTTTAGGGCTAGACCTTTCACTACTGTGGTGGTCTTTGTTGGCATTCAGAGCACGGCAAAGTGAAGGAAAAAAATGGTTTGAATGAGGTAACAGATAAAATAGAGAGAGAGAGAGAGAGAGAGAGAGAGAGAGAGAGAGAGAGAGAGAGAGAGAGAGAGAATCGACGGTTAAATTTCTCTCGTATATATACAGATCTATTTAACGAACTGTACTACACAACTGTCTAAACTGTTACGACTGATTATGTAAAAAAAAGAAAGTTTAGTAGATACTGATACGCGCTTGTGACTCCAGAACATGAGGTTTAGCTAGATAAATCTACGTATCTTGTTACATCTTCCTCAGGTTCACATTAGACAGGTGTGGTGGTGCAGTGTTCTTTGTTGGCAGATTAATAAATTCTCTGAGACTTAACTGTTACTGGAGACGTGGGCACAAGTCATGAAGGTGAGCTGAAGAAATGTATGTTACCTTTTACACTCGTACTCAGATTTACACAGATCCATTCCAGGTTAGCTAATTTTCTTCGGTTTATTATTCTCTCGAGACGCAAACGCAAATCTCAAAGTTAAAAGTCATAAAGAAGTATTTCTTCCCATGTTAAGATATAGGTTAATGCTTTAACTTTCTCCTACATACTGGAAACACACTGGAAACTAATATATTCGTGCTAAAAACGAATACTATTTTTACATTTTATTTTCAAGTTGGTCAGAGATGAATTTTGCAGCACGTCTTTTCATTGCTAAGAGATTGTTTAATTTTTCCGAGTGTATCTTGCATATACTGGAAACAAAGATGTAGTCAATATAATTAAACTGAAAGCATATGGTATTTTTTACATTTTCTCTTGTCTCACCAAACAGCTGCGGTGGTATAGACGCTTGAAATTACGTTCATATTAGATTAGGTACATTTGGGATTCAGAAAGGGTACATTTGTATGGGTACATTTGTAAGGGTAGAATAAGAATAACACTATTTCATCACTAAAAATACTCTTGGTACACCCTTTCTGCACCCATTTGTTTTGAGTGTAGATTAGGTTAGCGTTACATACATGTTCCTCACTAAAGATAGCTGGATACAAAATATATCGTTCAGTAAATAAAAAGAACGTTACATTTTACATTAAGTCTAAAATTTACACACGACATCTGAAATGGTACTCGTTTACTAGAACTATGTAAGTTTAGGTTAGGTTAAGATTAAGTGTACTCCAGACACAGACACAACCTATGATGTCTAGTAACCGATATAAGAAAATTATATGTTCAATACATTTTGGATTTATTTTGAAATTCACGGGGCCGCTGTGGCACAGTGGAACCATGCGCGCTTTGGATTCCGAGGGGGTCTCCAAGCGCACAGGTTCGAATCCTGTCCACGGTCTGAGTGTAGATTGGGCTTCCTCACTCGAGGCAACGGTTTCCTAGCGGGTGGGCTTTGAAATAAGAGGTACCCCCCAAAATATCCCCTTTTGCCCATAAATTCCCGTGAAAAGCCCATATGGTATAAATAAATAAAACAAAACGGTTTCTACGATGAATCTGAGAGAATTACGTTCATATAAGGTTCGATTCGTATTAGGTTTGTGAAATTCTGTTAAAAAAGTTGTGTTGATTATAAATTACAATGATTGTCTATTTTTTTTTTTTTGCAAGAAACGTGCGATGGTGCGTGGGTATCAGGAATCAGGTTAATGTTACGATAGGTCAGGAATAGGTGATGTGCTTGCTTCAGACGCAGACTTGTGGCGTTAACTTTACAGAAAACACATATATGCATTACATTTGCCCCTGACTTTTGGCTAATTCTATATCAATCTTTAAGGGAATTGACATTTCAAGTGGGCATTTTCTTTATATCTTCTGTTACCCTTGGCTAGATTTCCCTCTTGCATAAAAAAAAGACAAAAAAAACAGTATACCCTCACTCATCAAACTGCACAAGATAGAGCATGCTTAGAGTCAAGTTTATGTTTCGTAGTTAGGATTAGCTTTCCTCATTTAAGACGCTGCCGCAAGCCATGAAGGTGAGTAACTAAAAGCCATGCATTGCCATTGAGTGCGTTAGGTGCAAGTGAGCAAGGCAGTGGCGGCGCGGTTGCATATATCGAGTGTTCACCAGTGCTTGACTCTAACAACATTGAGGGGAACCAGTCAGGCAGAACCGCTAAGTAATTTATGTCTTCACTTAAAAGAGTCATTCTAATCTAGCTTTTTTCTTCATAAATATATATACTTTTTCCTCTTACTTCACTTTTATCGCTCTGGTCGTCCGGTGTTAACATTCAGAGCACTGGAAAAAAATTGTTTGCATGGCCACACAGAAAAAAAGAAAGGGAGAAAAAGAGGGAGAGAATATGAGGTTAGTTTTGTTTTCTCTGTGGTACAAAACTATTCAGGAGATTGTTGCACTGAATTAAGTGTCAGAGGAAGAAAGACGTAGATGATTATGCCAAAAAATTGACGCACTGTGAAAGGGATAAAAGAAAAGTTACTCTGCTTTCATTTTATTTTTTTATACACTTAGTATTTCTTATTGACGTCCTTGTAGTCTTTGTATAAGTAACCTGGTCTACTTTTATTACCATTTTTTTTCTGAATATGTAAAGAGTGTTGTCTGTCCTTACTTTAGCATGTCATAAAGCTACATACATCTTTATATATGTATATACATTTACTGCAATGTCTGAGTCACGTAAAAAAAGTAAAAGTAACTCTAGCATTTGTTTTATGTAACTAGAAAAATTATAAATAAAATAGATAAATGAATAGATAATGAAAGCCCTTAATGCAACAAACATCATCTCAGCCACGCCACGGGAGCCTCAGACGTGACGATGGTCAGAGACAAGTAGTAGTAATAGTAGTAGTAGTAGTAGTAGCAGTGGTGGCAGTGGCAGCAGTGGTGGTGGTGGTGGTGGTAGTGGTGGTGGTGGTGGTGGTGGTGGTGGTGGTGGTGGTGGTGGTGGTGCAGCAGTGGTGCAGTGGTGGTGGTGGTGGTGGTGGTGGTGGTGGTGGTGGTGGTGGTGGTGGTGGTGGTAGTAGTGGTGGTGGTGCAGTAGTAGTAGTAGTAGTAGTAGTAGTAGTAGTAGTAGTAGTAGTAGTAGTAGTAGTAGTAAGAATAATTGAAGTAGTAGCAGTAGTAGTAGTAGTAGTAGTAGCAATAGTAGTAGTAGTATTGGTAGTAATAGTAAGTAGTAGTAGTAGAAGTGTTTTAGAGGCGAGATGCTGTACTGCTGCCGCGGATGAAATTAATAAAATGAACACATGGATCGATACACGACGCTTATATTCATTGGTAGTAGGTCATGGAGAGAGAAGTCCTGTCCCCACGTTGTTGTTCCTCCCACCTCGATTCTGCCAAGGAGTGAAGAAAGAAAGGTACTGTGTGAAGCGAAGAGTCTGCTGGGATAGGGCACGGTTAGGTTACAAATATAGAAGCAGCAGAAGTTAAGAAAGAAAGAAGAAAAGAAAATAGATTGGTCGATTGATTCTAACGAGACCACATCTCGGGGCTTGACACCGCCAAAGATGAAAAATGTAAAAGAAAAAGAAATTAACAAAATAAAGAAGACAAAAGAAGAAGAAGAAGGAGGAGGAGAAAGAAGAGTGATGCTTAGTAATTGCAATGATAAGTAAGAAGCAGATGACAGCAAAGAAGATAAAGAACAAGAACCAGAAGGAGAAGAAAAAGAATAATAAAGTTAATATTTAATAAGATGGAGCTAAGACACGCTTAACGACAAAAAAAATATTAAAAAAGATAGAATAATACCTACAGGAATCCAGAACTGAATTAGAAGAATAAAGAATACACGAAGAATTAGTTAGAAGGGCTGCGGTATTAACAGAGGCAAAACAAGGAAGAATGCTGCTATAACGACTCAAACATTTGCTTCATCTAGGTGACAAAAACAGATTAGTGAAGAAGATCAAGGAAGAGACAAGTGTCGAGTGATTAATGTTGCTGTGACGACAATGTTAACGTTTGACCATTGTACAAAATATCGCATTTTACAGATTGGTGACGGAGAAGAGAGCGACGTTAGAAAAAGATAATAATGTGCGGAGATGAAGGTTGAAGAAAGAGACAAAAGGTAAAGTGATGAAAAAAAGCAACAACAATAACATTTGACTATTGCAGGGAAGAGCACGTATTATTGGATGGCGAGAAAGAGAAAGAAAGAGAGAATGGGGGAATGTGGCGTTAGAGAAGCAAATATCATTGGCTGCCCATTGCCGAAAAGATCAAGAAAGAGACAAGTGTTAAGTGATTAATGTTACTGTGATGGGGAAAAAAACAAAATAGCATTAGACTCCTGCAGGAAAGGCTGT
>NC_059294.1:28682811-28690311 GCF_017591435.1 Portunus trituberculatus
CTCGGCTTCTCACCTTCCCGCCTCTCTCCTTCACACCTGTCCGCTTCCCGCCCCGCCTGACGCTGGATGAGGCTGTGCAGGTGCGGGTCACGTCACGGATTGAAATCAGTACTCTTCTCCTCAGCAGCTTGGGACGCGTGACAGAGTGGCGGTGAAGGGTGAGGGCGGCTGTGTGTTTGGTAATAGTACTTGATGGGGATCTGGTGTGTGTGTGTGTGTGTGTGTGTGTGTGTGTGTGTGTGTGTGTGTGTGTGTGTGTGTGTGTGTGTATTTACCTAGTTGTGTTTACCTTGTTATATTGTACAGGGATCGAGAGGGCCTCATAGTGCCCTGCCACCATGTCTCCATTGTGTGTGTGTGTGTGTGTGTGTGTGTGTGTGTGTGTGTGTGTGTGTGTGTGTGTGTGTGTGTGTGTTTGTGTGTGTGTGGTTTAAGTTGTATCAATCATCGTTCTTATTTTAGCCTTTTTTCTTCTTTAACTTCCATCTCTCTGTGTTTATTTGAATTGGTATCGTTTTTTTTTTTATTGCCTTTCTGTTCAGTAATCTATTTTTTTTTTCTAATTGTCTATATCCTTTCTTTATTTGTTTTATTAATCTATTGTGTATTTTTAGTAATCTTTTCTTCTTCTCTTTCATCTATTCTTTCTTTTTCTCATCCTTCACTACTTCCTTCCTTCATTCCTTATTTTCCTTCCTCCTTTTTTCTTTCACTTTTCCTTCTTTCCTCTCTCCCTTTTTTTTATTCTCTACATTCTTTACGTTCTTTCTTCCTTTCTCTCTCTCTCTCTCTCTCTCTCTCTCTCTCTCTCTCTCTCTCTCTCTCTCTCTCTCTCTCTCTCTCTCTCTCTCTCTCTCTCATACACACAAATCACGGTCTATTCCTGGCTTTTACCTGAGCTCTTTACATAATCCTCCTTCTCTTTTTATCTTTATTTCCTCTCCCTTATCTCCACCTCTCACCGCGCTCACTCTTGTTATCTCCTACCTTCCTACCTCTTTCTTTCCTCCTTTCTCCTTCTCTTCCTCGCCCTCGTCCTCTTTCTCCTTTTCCTTTTTCTCTTGCTTCTCTATTAAATGGTTTCATGATCCGGTTTGTGTTTCTATGTTTTTTTCTTCATTCTTTCATGTTTTTCCTGTTGTTTCTCTCTATTTTGTCTTTCAGTTGATTTTATATTCCCTCTCATCTCTTTATTTCATTTTCTCGTCATGCCTGTTTTTTTTTCTCGTCTCTTTTCCATTTTCTTTTACTTCCTTCTACCATTATTTGCTCTTTTCTTTCTCTTTTCATCCTTTGTTCCTTTTATCCTGCTTTTCCCCACTTCTTTTTCATCTCCTCTTACGCACGAATCTTTTTCATCTCGTTTACTTTCTCTTCTGCTAGTTCTATTTCCTTTTGTGCCTCGTTTTTTCCCCTTCCTTTCCTTTCCTTTTCTTCTTTCTCATTTCTCCCTTCACTTTTCTATATATCTTCTTTTTTTCACTCTTTTTCTGTTCTTCACCTCCTTCCCTTCACTCTCTTTCCCCATATTTTCTTAATTTTTCATTTATTTTTCTTCCTCTCCTTCCTTTCTTCCCATCCCTCCATTCATTCTTTGTCTGTTATCCCTCTAGTCCTCTTTCTTTCCTCCATCCTTTTATCTAGCCCTTGTCTTCTCTTCATCCCCTCTTTCCTTTCACTGTTATTTTGAAGTGTTGCGTGAATGAAGTCACTGAAGAACATTTCGCAAGCGTTAGAAGGCAAAGGGTAGCAGGGAGCGGCGGTGAAAGGGAGGAGGGAGTGTGTGGATGGAGAGAGAGAGAAGGTCAAAAGGAGGTCTGAGTGAAATGGACAGCAAAGGAAAGAGGGCAAGTTTGTGGTGGTCTGGTTGGAGTTTAGAGGTGAAGAAGCAGGTTGTAAGAGGGAAGGCACGGAGGGGACCAGAGGAAATGGCTGTTCAAGATAGTGGAGACGGAAGAAAGATGGTGATGAGAGGTGAAAATTAGCGTGTTACGAAGCGCATGACTAAGAAGATGAACTGTAGGAACTGATGAGACGAGGGAGGAGTAATGGTAGGAGGAGGAGGAGGAGAAGGAGGACAAAAAATGAAAGAAGACAAAGAAGATGATGATGAAGATGAAGAAGGAAAGAAGAAGAAAAGTAAACGAAGACAAAGAAAAAAGAAAATGAAGATGAAGAAGAAGAAGAAAACATTGATAAAAGAAGACGAAGAGAAGAAGACAAAGAAAAAGAAAAAGAAGAAAAAAGAAAACAAAAATTGAGATGAAAAAATTAGAAAAAACAAAAAAAAAATACTATTAAAGAAGAAGAAACGAAAAACGAAAGAGAGAGAGAGAGAGAGAGAGAGAGAGAGAGAGAGAGAGAGAGACGAAGACAATGAAGAAACATTACCCAACAGACACACACAATAAAATGTTACTTAATGCCACGTGTGTCTGTGTGTGTGTCTGTGGCGCGTCCTCTACTGCCATTCTCAATCCTTCACTAGTATTAACGTGTATGGTAGAGTCAGTTTAACCTCTTCATATTAACTTCACTTTCTTGTTAACATCTTCCTTCCTTCTTAATCTTTCTTTCATTGTCTATCCTCTTCTCATTAACTTTCGTGTTCTCACCTTCCTTCTTTCCTAATCTTCCTTTATCTCCCTAGTATCTTCTTACTCTCTTTTCTTTTATCATCTCCCTCTCAGTGTTTCTCTCCCTTCATCCCTTATCCTCTATTCCTTCCCCTATTATCTCTCCTTTCTCTTGACTTACCCTTCCTTACTCGTCTAATAATCTCCTTCCCTCCTTCCTTTACCGCTTGTCTCCTACACTCCTTCCCTCGCTCGCTGCCTTCTCGTTAGCCAGCGTCCTTCCCTCCTTCCCTCCCTACCTCGCGTCCCTCTCTCCGTCCCTCCTTTCCTTCCTCTCATAAAGACAAACTGGATGGTGCTCGCGTCCGTCATAGCGGTAGTTAACACATTACGACCTACACTTGACTCTGCCCCGCCTATCTCTGCCACCACGACCTCCCCTCTCTCTCTCTCTCTCTCTCTCTCTCTCTCTCTCTCTCTCTCTCTCTCTCTCTCTCTCTCTCTCTCTCTCTCTCACGGGGAGCGCCAGCCTGTAAAAATAATGATTCACTAACTTATAAGTGGCGATAAAAGAAGAAGGTGATTAGAGCGCCAGAAGACAGCGAGGGACAGGGAGAGCACGGCAGGTGGATGGAGAGAGAGAGAGAGAGAGAGAGAGAGAGAGAGAGAGAGAGAGAGAGAGAGTGTGTGTGTGTGTTTTGAAGCATTTATTCCTCGCTTAAGTTATGTAATATTCCATTTTAACATATTATTTCTCGGTTCATTGACAGAAAAATGCAAATTACATAAGTGAAAGATGATAGAGAAGGAGAGAGAGAGAGAGAGAGAGAGAGAGAGAGAGAGAGAGAGAGAGATGAGGTAAAAGGAAATGAGAGAAAAACACAAAGACCTAGAGAAGAGAAATAAAAAGTAAAGTAAGAACAAGGAAAAGAATGAGAATAAGGAGAGGAGAATGAAGAGGAGGAGGAGGAGGAGGAGGAGGAGGAGGAGGAGGAGGAGGAGGAGGAGGAGGAGGAGGAGGAGGAGGATAACAACGACGTGACGAAAAGAAGAAAAACAAAAATAAGAACAAGAACAAGAAGAACAACAACAACAAAAGCAATAATAATAGTAATAATAATAACAAAAAAGAGAAGAAGAAGAAAAAAAAAAGAAGAAAGAAGAAGAAGAAGGAAAGGAGGGAAGGAGGGAAGGATATAGCAAAAACAACATCGGCAGCAGAAGGGAGGGTGAAGAAGAATCGCGTTGCTTGAGGGGAAAGGGCGCCTCCATTCTCGAGTGTTTGGTCTCGTGTGTAAACCCTCGACGCTAAACAGAGACAAAGGGAGAGCAAACTTATGGAATTATAAATGGGAGTACTTCTCTTCCGCTGCTTTTGTTCTGGTATAAGGAATGGAAGGCTTAATCTCATCCCTACCCCGACCTCCTACACCGTCACTTCACTCCTTATTACTGACACACAAGGACACTCGACAAATATGTGGAAATATTAATAGGTGTACATTTTTTTAACTCCCTTTCTTATTGTTTTTAGTGAATGGAGGGGCTTATATATATATATTTTTTTTTTTAACGCTGGTTTGATGTTATGGAATTATTAATAGGTCTACATTTTTTTACTCCCTTTCTTATTAATTTTGGTGAATGAACGGTTTTATTTATTTTTTGTATTTTCTTTTAACGCTGGTTTGATGTTTTGTAGGTTGTGTATACTGAGAGGACTAATAATGGTCAGTAAATATATAGAATGAATGACAGGTTTACGTTATCTCTACATTGACATTACTTTTCTATAATGCATTTCTCTCTCTCTCTCTCTCTCTCTCTCTCTCTCTCTCTCTCTCTCTCTCTCTCTCTCTCTCTCTCTCTCTCTCTCTCTCTCTCTCTCTCTCTCTCTCTCTCTCTCTCTCTCTCTCTCTCTCTCTCTCTCTCTCTCTCTCATTACGTAAAGGTTTTTCAATTTACTTCATGTCAACACTTCCATTTTTTTTTTCCCAGCATGTAAACTAACACTATTCTCTTCGATATATTAATACACTCTTTTTTTCTGTGTGTTCATTTGAGGCGTAGCATATTCTTTACTGTTTCATGTGTTTTTAGATTAGATAATATACAAACTACCTAAAACAGACTTCCAGGGCTAAAAGACTTACTTACTTTGTTTTTCCTTGTGTGTGTGTGTGTGTGTGTGTGTGTGTGTGTGTGTGTAGCCTAAATTGTCTCTCTGTGATCCTTCGCCTTTCAGTTTCAAGCAAAAAAAAGTAGAAAAAAAGTGAAATAAAAAATCATCCATATTAGGTAGGATCAAAGAAACAGGACACGAACTCCATCAAGAGCATTATTTATTGCTACTTAAAACTTTACTTTCATCCTCTTCCCTGCCTTATACGTATTTACCTTCACACACACACACACACACACACACACACACACACACACACACACACACACACACACACACACACACACACACACACACACACACTAGCAATCTCTGAGGAATCAACCCGAGTGATGTCTTTATGATGGTAGGAAAAGAAAAAAGACAAAAAAAATGACAAAAAAATATATTGAAAAACACAACTTCAACATATCAATCCAATCTCGTTCCTACTTTTCTTTTTTTCTTTTCTTTTTTTTTTGAATCTCTGACTTTTTATCTAATCTCCATTCATGGCGCGTTCTCCCCTCCACGCCCACACTCATCCCCTTCCCCTACAGGTTAGTCCAGTTACAGCCACGCCCGCACCCACACTCTCCTGTCCTTACACTGTCCACACACTCCATCTCGTCCTTATAGCACCCATAAACCCATACAGTGACAGGCTAACCTTCTCTCTCTCTCTCTCTCTCTCTCTCTCTCTCTCTCTCTCTCTCTCTCTCTCTCTCTCTCTCGCTCTCTCTCTCTGGGGTATTCGGCTCCAAATCTTGTTTCCCTCCGTTGAAAACATGCAAATAGGTTCCGGATGAAGTTTTAGGTGAGCAGGTGAGCGGGGCGAGAGTGCCAGCTTATGTGGTTAGCTCCTTCTTACCTGGCTTTCTCCTCCTCCTCCTCCTCTCCTCCTCCTCCTCCTCCTCCTCCTCCTCCTCCTCCTCCTCCTCCTCCTCCTCTTCGTGTTTTACATCTTCATATCCACTTTTTTTTCTTTTTCTTGGTTCGTGTTGTGGTATTTTGTTGTTGTTGTTGTTGTTGTTGTTGTTGTTGATGCTACTGCTGTTCTTTTTTTCTTCTTTTCTTTATTTATTCCTTTTCTCGTTCTTCTTCTTCTTCTTCTTCTTCTTCTTCTTCTTCTTCTTCTTCTTCTTCTTCTTCTTCTTCTTCTTCTTCTTCTTCTTCTTCTTCTTCTTCTTCTTCTTCTTCTTTTCTTTTTCTTTTTCTTTCTTTTTCTTTTCTTTCTTTCTTTCTTTCTTCTTCTTCTTCTTCTTCTTCTTCTTTCTTATATAGTTTTTCCTGGTTCTTTCCTGTGTTTTTCCTCTCAGTTATCATATTACTCTTCTTTCCTCCTCCTTTTCGTCCTCTTCCTCCTCCTTTTCCTCCTCCTCCTCCTCCTCCTCCTCCTCCTCCTCCTCCTCCTCCTCCTCCTCCTCCTCCTCCTCCTCCTCCTCCTCCTCCTCCTCCTCCTCCTCCTCCTCCTCCTCCTCCTCCTCCTCGTGTAGGTAATCTTGTCGTCATCCTTCATATAATCGTCCTTTGTGCCGGGACAAAGTCAGCTCGTCTGCCCAATTTACCTCATTTCGGGTGCCAATATTTCCCAATAATTCACCGCCTTTGATCCTGTGTTGGACTGACGACTTGTGAGTACAGCGCCAGTGACCTCGAGTTGTTGTTTTGCTTGCCTCCTCCACCACCACCACCACCACCACCACCACCACCACCACTACTGTCTCTATAAAGATGATAATTACTACCACTACTACTACTATCATTATTACTACCACTGCTGTCATTTTAATGGCTAAGACTATCACTGTTATTGTCACCACTACTATCACTGCCACCACCAGCACTATCAACACCACTGCCACTGCCATAACTATCATCACAACTTCCACCACCACCACTGCCATCACCGCAATGACTGCCATCACCAAAGCCATTACTGATTGTTTGACTGTCACCATCACCAAGAAATCACCACTCTTATTTATCTCTCTCTCTCTCTCTCTCTCTCTCTCTCTCTCTCTCTCTCTCTCTCTCTCTCTCTCTCTCTCTCTCTCTCTCTCTCTCTCTCTCTCTCTCTCTCTCTCTCTCTCTGTGTCTGTGTGTGTGTGTGTGTGTGTGTGTGTGTGTGTGTGTGTGTGTGTGTGTGTGTGTGTGTGTGTGTGTGTGTGTGTCCCCTGCCCCGCCTTCCTCCCCTCCACCCGCACAGCCGCGCCCAACACACCTGCCACGGGAACCTGGCGACCATTACCAAAAGAAGACACGGTAACCTCTTCCCTTACACCTGAATTCCCCGCCGCTTCCACCACCACCATCACCACCACCACCTCCTCTCACCCCTTCCTTCACGTCTCCACCTCGCCGCCTCAGCTTCTCAAATAATATGCGTGGGAGTGTCAGGTGTTGGACATTACGGATGTATAGTTAGTGATTGACTGTGTAGAGGACTGAGAAGGGTATATACTTACAATTTAAAGAGAAAAACTATTGAAACTGGATAAGGAAGAGTTAGATACAGGAGGAGATAGGGAGAGAAGCGGATGAAAGGAACAAAATCACCAAAAACAGAAGAGTATGAGTGAGATGTTTACTTATTGAGAATGTAAAGGTACAAATTTAAGGAAACACAGCAAAACAGGAGAAAAAAAACTATTGAAAATGATGATGAGTTAGATACAGGAGGAGGTTGGGAGAGAAGTCAATGAGGGTAACAAAATGACCAAAATAAGGTGATTAAGACTGAGACGTTTACTTGCGCTAGAG